>NW_017670743.1:418373-467045 GCF_001879085.1 Nicotiana attenuata
GGGGGTTTCTCCCCAGCAAATCAATAAATTAATAACTTCACTTATTAGGAACAAACTCTGCAAGTGAATGAATGAAGAACAGGTTTGTTATCAGCACATAAAAAACATCACGATATTACGTAAAGATGGCATTGTAAAACACCTCTCCAGAATCAAGGAGCATTCAGCTAGAAGGCATGAGCCCTTATGGTTACTTATTATGTTATTCGACTAGGGAAAATGTAGCATAGAACCATCCAGTTAGTAAATAAGGTGTTCTTTTTCATAATTTAAGAATTTCATATATCAGCATCAAGTAGGTGCTGTGTATGACTCAATCCAAGTCATCCACAATCGGCTATCGAGCTTGTCCAGCTGCGTCCACCACAGCCTGGTTTCTCTCCTTATGCCAAAAATAGAAGTGAAACAAAAAATACCTTTTAATGCTTCCTATATCTGCTTGAACCATTTGGCCTCACAACACAGATTTCAAGTGAAAATATTACAAGAATCTTCTTCTAGAGTTTGTGTCAAGAAAAGTTGAAGTAACTGACCAGTCTAAACATGTTTGGCATTATACTTCGCCTGATTTATGTTTCTCATCAGAACTTTCAAGATAAAGACTAATCATTTATAGCATATAAAGGAGAATAAACTAACACACATGCCTACCCTTCCACGTCTGGAGGAGGCTCACTCGTGCATCTAAACCAGAACCTACGACCTTAAATACTCCGCTCTATATATCAAGCAGATAGCAAGCTAAAATAGTATCTTCAAAACGCATCTCTCTTTGATACTCGCCTAAACTCATTCAAACTTATAGGAATTAACATTTTCAGATAAAATAAAAATGATGCTCATGTTCTTCATTCTCACCTGGGGCCATCTACCACCAGAATGAGTGACAAATTTTGCCTGTGGAATTGCATCAGCAACTTGACGTCCTTCCTTGGTCCACTCTTTGGACAAGGCATCAGACCAAATTACTTGCATTGGTAGACCTTTCACTCCATCTAAAGCAGCCCATTCATTCAAATCAAAGCTACAATTTAGGTTCTTCCCCATCCCAACAACAGCTCTTCTTCCATCCCTTCCCTTCAAAAGAATCCTATGACCCTCAGCCTCCAAGTCACCAACCGATCTCGAACAGCACGTTCCAAGTAATCTCCTAAAAGCAAATCCAAATCCCAAAACAACATCCCTCACAACTGGCATTTCCAACACCCACAATGGCAATGCTGTTCCACTCGTTGCACTATCTAGAACCACCACACTTCTAAGCAATCCCCGGTTCTCCGAAACCCAATTAGCACTCAAACCCAATGCAGAATCATGCAAAATCAAATCCACAGGTGACAATCCCATTGAATCAATCACTTGACCTAACACTTTTCCCATCTCTTCAGGTCCCAAATCAATGGCCTTAACAACATTTCTTTTCGAAACCCTGATCTTATTATTTTCCTCATAGTTCACATATCCCTGCTCAACAAGCTGATCAAACCCCCAAAAGATACCCTTTTCTTGAATTTCACTATACATATCCCTAAACCTCTCTAAAACCCCACCACCACCCACACTCTCTTCCTCCACAACTATCGTCTTATCCGAAAACCCAGACCCAGGGAGATCAATAGCAACAGCATGAACACCTCTAACCCCCAAAAAGTTGACAACTTTTTGAAACCCAAAAGAACTACATCCTAGCCCATGTACAATAAGTACATGATCAGAAGACTTTGAGGGTCCTTCTTGGATAGTAAAGACTTCAACTTGTGGCTGGTTAGGGGTGATCTGAACTTTGATATTTTGCCCTTTAGAGTAGTGTTGGCGTAGATTAGGAGGCAAGCTAAGGAACCATGTTTTAAGGTCTTGTGGGTAAAGAGAAGTGAGAGTCATGAATATGAGGGTTATAAGAGAGACTGAAATGGTGAAATAGAACCAGAAATGAAGTGGGTTTGTTGTTGCATTTGTTGTTTTTGTGGGTTTGGTGGGATTTGGGGAGGTGGATTGTGGAGGTTTTGAATTTGGTTTTTTAAGGGGTTTTTGGTTCTTCTGTGGAGTAGGTGAGTCTGGTTCTTCGGTTATG
Organism: Nicotiana attenuata; assembly: GCF_001879085.1. Classification (NCBI taxonomy): domain Eukaryota; kingdom Viridiplantae; phylum Streptophyta; class Magnoliopsida; order Solanales; family Solanaceae; genus Nicotiana; species Nicotiana attenuata. Next base: position 420,445 of record NW_017670743.1, read on the forward strand.
ATCGCCATTGTTGATGAGTAGAGCTGAGAGGTAACAGCATGAAAAGGAAATAGAATCCAAGATTTGTAATGGAGAACAATGGGTGTTGTGATCTGTGTAAAGCAACTTTTGTGTTTTCAAGGGAGCAAATCAGGTGAAGAATAATGGAGAGAAATTGGGTATCATCATTGCAATTTGGTTTCTAATTTCAGAAGAAAAAAAAAAGGGATGATAAATACTTTCACTTTACTAACTCACTCTATATCCTAAAATGTTTCGTACCTTTCACTTCCCACGTCTCTAAAGTCTAAAGTCAATATTTTTTGGTACTTTTCACTTTTAAGGTGTTTGACAAAAAAGAGTAGTAGTATGTGTTTTTGAATAATAATAATAGAAGCAGTTTGATAGATATAAATTTCTACTTATTTCAATAAGTGGAAATAAAAATTTATTTTTTAAGATAAAAAATTATTATAAAAAAATTAAAAAATTAACTTAAATAGCCGCTTATTCGGGTGCTTAAATTAAAAATAGCCGGTAGATGTATAACAAATGTATAATCTATATATAATATGTAAATAATCATGTATAATTTATGTATATATAAAAAAAAAATTAACTGACTATTTATATAAAGATCCTCAAAAAATTACATTTTTAGTAAATTATTCCTCATTAATGTACCTATATGGCCTCACATCCAATCTAATGCAAGAAATGTGCATCATATACGTGCATTTGTTACTTACTTATAGTAAAATGAGTATTCTCAGTTTAAGTTTTAACAACTAAGATAATATTACTTAATTTAATGTAAATATGGAGTACAATTTTTATTTTTTTACGAAATGCAGCTCTTGGAGTGGATTTTTAATATTATAATCCGTAATATATTTTGCTTTACTTAAGTCATCGTCTAAGAAAACTAAATATACTAGATATCTAATAATATTGCTTTGATATTATAGTTACATATTAATTAAGATTTTTAATATATAATTTATCTTTTATATTTTACTCCGTAATTAAATAAAGAAATGATAATTTTCATAAAAAAGTTAAAATCAAATCTTTATTTAAATAGTACTCCTATTAATCGAATCTTGATATGGTTAGGCCAAATATGTACTTCTCAAAAGTACTTGACTGACAAAATATTTCGACCAAAATAAGATTCATTTTAATTTTCCTTCAAATTTAGTTTACACCTCTGCTCCTAAAACTCCAATCTTATCTCTCTCTCTCTCTCTCTCTCTAAATCAATGGAGTCATTGGCAGCTTCATTTTCAGCTTCCACTACCACCATCCTCAATTCCTCTTCCAAGCTCCACCACCACCCTCCTCGACGTTTCCGCATCCTCTCCTTCTCCCTCCCCATCTTTCACAAATTTAAAACTTGCCCCAAATTTTCCTCAAAATCTCCTAATCATCTCAATCTTCTAATTGTCCGAAGCTCCAGTTCCAGCTCCAGTTCCATCAGCGCTAAGCCGTCCTCGGAATTTCAGAAAAAGGGTGGTAGCGACCGTAAAGAGGAGGATAACAAGCTTCGTGCTCTTCGTGCGCTCTTTACTAAGCCTGGTGTTAACGTTGATGCTTATATTATTCCTTCCCAAGATGCCCATCAGGTTGTATTTTATTGCTTTTCTTGAATTCACACTCCCTCGATTTTTTTTAGTAACCGTGGTTTGCGATGAAGTTATGCTTGTTTCAATTGTTATGTTAATTGTAGGCTCTTGGATTTGGCTTTTGTGTAGCGTAGTTTTGAAAAACCTAATGACTATTAGAACTATTAATGTTATTCCTATGAGTGAGTTTGGTAATTCAGTTTAAAAATATTGTTGCTATATTGGTACTAGAGCCTGCTGATTTGCAATGTACCTGATAATTGAAAAAAAAGCCTATTGATTTGCAATATCTGTTCATTTTGGTAGCTGTTATTCAAAGAGTTGTGTTTTTAAAGAATTGCCGCTTTCTGTTTAGATCAAGATTTGCTATTTAATTAGGCAACACCTTCTTGACATTTTTAAGTGGTCATCTGATGCATATGAGTTTCGTGACTTAACAAACTTTTAGTGATATGTTTCTATTGTATTGACTTGATTCATGACAACGTGTAGATAATGGATCTCCTGGGTAGTTAATCCTATTTTTTGGGGAAGGTAGTAAGTAATTTCTGGGACTATCTAGTGGCTGGGAAGGCAAGCAACAAATTGGATGGAACTATGTATTACCTTATTTTATGAGTTTTACTAAATTTGAATTGCTCTTATTTGTAGAGTGAGTTCATTGCAGAATGTTATATGCGAAGAGCCTATATATCAGGATTTACTGGAAGTGCAGGCACTGCGGTTGTAACCAAGGATAAAGCAGCCTTATGGACAGATGGACGATACTTCTTACAGGTTTGTATTATGTGCATGGCAGCTTTAGTTTTACTGATCATTTTTCAAAGGAAGCAAACTGAACAGTTTGGTTGGTACCCTTTGTCGGTACCTGTTGTCTTCTAATTGATTTTTTCTTCTCTTTGGTGTTTGTAAACAGGCTGAGAAGCAGTTGAACTCAAGCTGGGTTCTCATGAGAGCTGGTAACTTGGGGGTGCCTACTCCTAGTGAGTGGCTTAATACTGTCCTAGCACCTGGTTGCAGGATTGGAATAGATCCCGTAAGTAATGCTCAAATATGCTTTCTGATTTGTGCATTGTACTTTTAAGTTCCAGTAAATTCTGGTATTGGAATGACAACATGTATACTTATAGGGAGAAGTCAGACGTATTCCTCAATTTGTCAATGAGTTCACATATTTTCATATTTCTGCTCATGCCTGGAGAATGGGCATGACTCCCCCCCTCTCCCCCTTCTACCATTCATCAGACTGCCCGTTCTATGTTCCGGTGTTGGGTTAGTCCAAAACATGACTTGTTTATATTTTGAAATTGGTGCCTTCTAATACTAGTTCATCTCTTCTAGTTCAAAACTTCAAATTTGTCAATCTTGCAAGTGTTTTTCTATTTGAGTTGACTGCATCATAAGTAACCTTGCATTTTCTCTCCTCTTATATCAGTTCTCTTTGTTTTGGTGAAGGGAGCAGTTTCTTTTTTCATCTGATGCTGCAAAAGAATTCAAAGAGGACATTTCTAAAGGAAACCATGAGTTGGTCTTGCTGTATGATTTCAACCTTGTAGATGAAATATGGAAGGAGTCGAGGCCAACGCCTCCAAAAGAACCAATTAGGTTGCACGGCCTGAAATATGCTGGTGTAGATGTGTCGTCTAAGCTTTTGTCATTGAGATCTGAGTTAAGACATGCTGGTGCATCGGCAATTGTTATCTCCATGCTTGACGAAATTGCGTGGCTATTGAACTTGGTAATCCTCTTTACTTTTTCTTTAAAATCTTTTTTACTTGGTCAAATGTGCACAAATAGATCATTTTAAAACTAGATTCCTGCTTGTATGAGATTTTTTGGTCTGAGGTATAGGAAGAAACTATCCTTCTCTATTGTTGTAAATCCGGTTAACTGTGGACAAAAAGTAAGCCTATCAATAGTTCTTACATCTGATAATCTTAATCAGTTGAAAATGGAGCTTGGATGAGTTCCATTTCAGCATAATTATCCTTTTAGCTGTGTCTCTCATCTTCCTCTTCAAATTGTGATTTCTTAGTTTCCTATAATGGCATAGCTTCAAGAACAATATCTTGAATATTTTACACTTAAACTCTAATGAAGAGTTTTCTTTTTTTATTCTTGATAAGTTTATAAGACTAGTAATCAATATTCTGTGATTAACAATTGGGTTATCAGTTAAATTTGAGGGAACCAACTTCATTCTGATTACCAAATTTAGTATTTCTAAAACTTGACGTTAAAAGCTTTTTTCAAGATTATCTCTGGCAGTTTTCACCTCATGAGAAAAACTCTGGTGATTATGTATTATATATGCTAGCACGTAAAAATATTTTAAGTGACGACATAGATGTAGTTTGATTGTTTCATCAAAAGAAAAAAAATATAATTTGATTGGTGCACCCAACTTCGACATTCAAGATCTTTTGATTTTTGCCTGCACACTGATTAATCCTTTGAAAATATGAGATTAGCATAGAAATATGAATTTTAGTGGAATATTTAATTTTGATGGCCCTATAAATAGTTAGTTAGTGGAGTCGTTGTAATTTTAATGGCTAATAATTTTCTGTCTTAAAAGAATATTAATTGTTAAACTTCCAATAGTGGTTCAATTTCTAGTCCTCAAGGATATTTATAACACTGGAAGGCATATGTCAAGATTTCAACGATGCACAGCAAGAGTCTTAGGCTTAGAGTTGAATGATGACTTAAATTTCTTTCAGTTGTGTCTTTTCTTATTTAAGCTGCTTATTCGTTCAGTTATTTACTTGTGTCTCCAGAGAGGTAATGATGTCCCACATTCACCAGTGATGTATGCATACTTAGTTGTGGAGATAGATGGAGCAAAATTGTTCATTGATGATACTAAAGTAACACCTGAAGTTATGGAGCATTTGACAAATGCTGGCATAGAATTGAGAGCATATGAATCCATTCTCTCTGAAATTGAAAGGTGATTTTGAAGCATTAGGATTTTCTTTTTCTTTTTTCTGTTTTATTGAATGGCAAAATTTGTCTTCTCGTCAACAGTTCTATGTCTTGTATTTGGTATCACTCTGGCAAGAACAGCTGCAGGGAGAACTGCAGCCCCGGAGAAGCTTGCATATATATTAAGCTCAGCATTTGAGTGTTCAACTCTACAAGCAGCATCCTAAACTTAAATGCTAATGGAGATATTTTTCATGCTGCAATTATGTTGGTCCCTGTTTCTAATAGAAGAAACTCTTCAACAACCAAAGCATTAGTAAGATCTGTGCTTTTGGAGAGAGTTTCCCCATGATAAAATTTGACTCCAGAATTTCCCTTTTCAGTTTGGCAGCAAAAGGGGCAAACCTTTGGTTGGACACTTCATCAGTCAATGCTGCTATTGTAAATACATATGAATCAGCTTGTTACAGATATCCTTGGAATTCTGCAACTAAAGCCAGGAGGAAGAAGACTGCCAACCTCGATACCAATGGTCAATCTGGAGGACCATGTGCAGTGTATAGGAGTTCTCCTGTATCTCTGCGTAAAGCTGTAAAAAATGATGCTGAGTTAGAAGGGATGCGTAACTGCCATCTAAGGTAATTGAAAATCCAATCCACCCCTTTAAGCATATGTCAATTGTCAATAACTACTGCCTATTATCTCACGATCTATATTTTCAAAAGCATACTATTTCACCACTTCCCACTCTATAAGTGATGTTGCTGCCATATAAGTCCGCCAACACTTTCATTATGCCTTCCACAAACCTCCCCCATGAGGTAGTCTAATATATTTTGTTCTCCATCCTCCCTCTTGCGTTGCGTTTTCTCCAGAGAGATAGCTCCTCCATGTCAAACCTGCATATCCTTATTGTAATCTATGTGCCAGAAAAAAATAAATAATAAATAAACAATAATAGTAATAATAATTAGGGTATAAGAATAATAGTATTATTGTCTGGATAACTTTGAATCAGTGTCTTTTACTCTATGGAAAACCATACTGCGAGTTTTTTTGTTGTACGAGAGATGGTTGCATAGCTTTATAGCGTGCCGTTCATTCTTTTTTGTCCTTTTAATGTGAAGCATTATATACTTACTTTGAGGGATTGCTACGTCTTATTCAAGTATGCATGGCTTAGTAATACTTTAATGGATAATCAAACTGTTTTTTTTACCAAGAATGGATAATCAATCTGTATCTTCTGATGTAGGGACGCGGCTGCCTTAGCTCAATTTTGGGCTTGGTTGGAGGATGAAATCCAAAGGGATGTCATTTTGACAGAGGTAGAAGTTGCAGACAAACTTCTTGAGTTTCGATCACACCAAGATGGCTTTCTTGATACAAGCTTCGACACCATAAGTGGTATATTGGTTTCTACTATCATGATTGAGCTGAATTACGAAACTTATATAGTAGTGAAAAGCTAGTGTTTGTCTTTGTGGACTTTATAGTGGATAATAATAGCAGCTTCTTATTGAGTGAAGAAATATCAGAATATATATATATCAAGACTATATACCATGCCTTTTCTGAGTCGAGGGTCTATCGGAAACGGCCTCTCTGCCCTATCGGGTAGGGGTAAGGTCTGCGTACACATTACCCTCCCCAGTCCCCACCTGGTGGGATTTTACTGGGTAGTTGTTGTTGTTGTTGTTGTATATACCATGCTTATCTATATTCTTTCCAATTCAGTTTCGACTAGCTTTATGAACTTTAGAATGCTTTAGATCTGGTGGAGATAGAATCTTGTTACTTCGACTTTTGTTTTCCATATTTCCTGTTGATGCTTTCAGTAGGAGAATAATTCTACTCTCTACATATATTGGTCTTCCTTACTTTTCAAAAAAATTATATATTTTGGTCTTCCCTCTTGTGCTTAAGCTTCTTATAGCTGAAGAGCTTTCACAACTTTGGGTGATCTAAATGTATTTTTGAATGGTCAAAGACAATAGGAAGCATTTGTACTCCCTCCCGTCCCAAATGTTTTGAACAACTAAAACATTAGTATTGGCTGGGAAACAATGTGGGCCCTTATATTGACTTTTTGTGCTCTAAGGAATAGAATATAGGAAAACCTTGTATTGGAAAGGAAAAGGGTGATTCCAATAAAAGTTTTGGCTATATATTGTATTGGTATTTTCTTTTGAGGAGAATGATATTGTTTTCATGCTGGCTAAAAAGAAACTTTGGACTGTTTTTTAAGTTGAACAAAGGGAGTAGTTGATGGCTTTGGGATGAAACGGCAGGTATTTGCATGGGTCACTTTGCATTGTGGGATTTATTTACAATAGAAGATTCCAAATTTTTTAATACAATACTCATCTTGGATCTGATTTCACCAACACAATTCCTATGGTAGTTTTTCTTTCTCTTTTCGCTGGATTCTGCTTGTTCAAACGGCCTACTTGTGTCTTGTTGTCGATATACATTCAAGAAATCTTTATCTCATCCTACTATGGAAAATCTTTATGGATCCCATTATGTTCATAGCCATGTCTGCATATTCAGTGCCCTATGGCTATCAGGTAAATATCAGCATAGATGCTACTTGATAGTTTGTAAAGAATGTATAATGCTTCATTTTAACTTTTTTCAGATGTATGGATGTTTTCTCTGATGGAGTGATATTCAATTTTCTTAATGGATTTATGTGCACTAACATTTTAGATCACTTTTTTGAGATATTGATGAGAAGAAATGTCTGAATCACCATAAAATGATCAGTGACAGGCTAGTTAGGTGCAGAATTGTTCACATGCTGGTATTCTTTCCAGTAATTTTCATAACTACTAAGGTTTTATGTAGGTTCGGGTGCCAATGGTGCTATAATTCATTACAAGCCAGAGCCAGATAGTTGTAGCGTTGTGGATGGGAAGGAACTCTTCCTCTTAGACAGTGGAGGCCAATATATTGATGGAACGACTGACATTACTAGGACAGTGCATTTCGGTGAACCATCTGCAAGAGAGAGAGAATGTTTCACCCGAGTACTACAGGTAAACTATACCTTTCTGTCAGCAATGGTACATATGTTATACTTACGACGGGAATATGGTAGAGTTTTTCTGGAATAGGAGTATATTTCAATTTAAATCCTTAATAATAGGAAATGTAAGGTTGTTCAATGCTGATCGGAGGACTTACATTTCAAGCATCTAATTATAAATCATTAAGGAAAAAAGGGAATGAGAACCTAAATTGGAGCTGCCTAATGCTTTCTCCTTTTTTTCCTTTCAAAATTGGTAAGCAGTATTGATGTCAAAAGCAGCACCAAGAAAGTGCTGTGGTTACATCCCAAAAGTTGGAAGATGGGAGCAAGAAAAAAGAACCTAACAGCCTAATGCTTTCTCTCTGGGGGTGCAGCGTCTCCCTCTTAAGCCCTAACTTTGTTCTATTTACAGATATTGCGTAAGGAAATTTTTGTAAACCAGAAAATTTTCAGCTGATGCATAGGTGCCATAGTTGTAAATTTGCTGAAAAATCTCCTCTGATGGACACCAACACGGGCTTCCTTCAGCTTTGCTCATGTTTGAGTATTTTGACCATGTCTTCCGGCAGGAGTGTCCAAATGGTGAACCGTGTCATTTGTTGGAAACTAGACTTCATGAGCTATGATATAACCAATTTTCACGCTCAACTCTTTATGGATAATTTCCAGCATATCCTAGAAATATAATTAAAATCCATCTTGTTTATAGCATATTTCACAGAAACTCTTTTCTTCCCTCATTGGCTGATTTAACAAAATAAAGGTTTCATAAGCAAAGATTGTTGTGGAATCAAGTTGGTTACCATTTCAAAAAAAGATACAGTAGTTTCTGATTCCCCCGAACTTAAGGTTCAATTATGAGTAACCGATCAACTAATGTAGTGAAACAGTGAAAGGAACCTATAAAGTACCTCAAAATCTTAGGTAACTTAAGTAATTGATTTTGTCCATATAAAATCAACTCATCAATGACATTACTTTCAAGTCTCCATTTCAAAATGTTACCCTTTGAAGCACATGCCTTGAGGTTGTATTCTTGGTATTCTTTGGTACCCCATTTCGCTGCATTGCTAGATAAGAGCTTCTATAATTGTTTAGATAGGTTGTAGTTGATTAAAACATTTTCAGGGTCACATAGCACTTGACCAAGCAGTTTTCCCTGAGAATACCCCTGGTTTCGTGTTGGATGCATTTGCACGGTCTTCCCTATGGAAGGTTGGCCTTGATTACCGGCATGGTAAGTGTGCTCAAAGTTCCGTGTTCTTATGGTATTAGGAGGTTTTAGTAACTTAGTATTTCCTTTACACGTGCTCGTTATTTCCTCTAGGAACCGGGCATGGTGTAGGAGCTGCACTAAATGTTCATGAAGGCCCACATAGCATTAGTTTCCGCTTTGGAAATATGACTCCCTTATTGAGAGGAATGATTGTCAGCAATGAACCCGGTTACTATGAAGACCATCAATTTGGCATTCGAATTGAGGTACTCTCCCCATTTCTCCATATTCCGTACCTAGAAAGAATAGAAAGCTATTTTCTTTTTGTTTTTAAATCATGAGTATCTCTAGTATGTTTTAAATTTTTTTACTTATTTGAATCGATAAATGGGTTCCTAGTGTAGCTTCTCTTCCTTTTCCCTTAGGGAAGTTCTCTATTCACCTTCTAGTAGATCAGCTGCTAAATTTTGATGTTAAAACCTCCATAGGTATATAAGCTAAAGCATATGAGTGAGTACACTTCCTTATTTTCTGTGGGAACCTGAAAAATCTGAGGAACTTTAGAGCTCATAGGTTGCTAAAATTTCAGGTCAAGTTTCTTATTAAAGCTGAAGAAGGAAGTTCGTTAAATTCTGATGGTAAAATCTCCATCTTGGTAAAAGCGGAATATGACACAGAAAAAAATGCAATTTTTCCTGTAAAAACTTGAAGTGTATAAGCAGCATGTTGAGCTTCTTTTCTGCATGAACTCACACTTGATTTGATCAGTTAGGATGGTATGCTGTTCTTTGGTTTTCTATTGGCATCAGTGTACTATTCTCTTTGGCTCACAATGTAATCATGTTTATCCTTTCCATACCTAATTTCTTTACCTTAATGCAGGTTATGTCATAAAAGGTTCCTCTGGTTTTTATTATGTAGTCTGATTTTTACTCTTTCTTGTTATCCAGAATCTTCTTTACGTCAAAGAGGCAGATACACCAAATCGTTTTGGAGGAATAGGATATCTGGGATTTGAAAAGCTTACTTTTGTTCCCATACAGGTATGGTAACCCATAATGATCTATCTTTGCTTTTATTAATGAATTTTACCCTGCTGTTAAAAAGAAAGAGATTGGCCTTGGCAATTCTAGGCTGTGCATTTTCTACTACACATGCAGGTTGCAAGGTCAATCTGTTTATTTCTGCTGTAGTCTACTTCTCCACCGTGTAAAATTAGGAACGGGCTTTAGGTATCTAACTAATTCAAAGAGCATGGCAGTTATCATTGAGATGTGGATGCAACAGAGATAAACCAGTGAGACATTGTTACTCTTCGTTGGAGCGCAGGAGATTATGGAATATATTTAACATCCCATTAATGTATGAGTGTATATAAGCTGGGGTCACAACTCACAAATTAAGATTTCATATTTATCTTCAGATAACTGATAAATGAATCCCATTGTTTACCCTTCTGTTCTTGTGACTGCACTGATGTCAATCACGTCAAAATCAGCTCATTCTAGAGTGTGTGCTCTATGCTCCGTCACTCCTCGGCCATAATTTCCAGTGATATGACTACTTTTTGCTTCTTATCATCCAGACTAAGTTGGTGGACATATCTTTGCTCTCTGTTGCGGAAGTAGAGTGGCTCAATAGTTACCATTTACAAGTTTGGGAGAAGGTAAGCATCCCCAACTATTTCTTCTGTTCTTCTTTCTGTTCGCGTGATGTATAGTATGTTTAGTGTAGAATGAACAAGAAATTTACTTGACTACCAACTGGAAATTACATTCCATTAGAAGAGAATCCTGCAACCGCTTTGCACTGTGATCTAGAATATCATAAGAGATTCAGGTCATGTTGTCGCATTTTAGCAGGTTAACTGTGCTGCTGGCATATGATTCCTCGTATGCTGTTATTCTGCTGTCTTTTGACATAGGTTGAGGTAGTAAAATTGAGGTTTGTTATCAAAGTTAAGAAACTGCTCTTTTTTGGCACTGTAGTTGATTTGGTCAAGCTAATGATAACGCGTACGACATGTGTCCAGTTTCCTTTGTCCAGGAAAGACAAGTGGAAATAGTTGTTAGTTGTTTCCTCCTCCTCCTACCCCCCCCCCCCCCCCCCCCAATAAAAAATAAAAATTGCCGTTGCTCTTTCATGCTCAAGGCTGCTATTTGATGACTGGAAATCATTTTCAGGTGTCACCCCTGCTGGTGGATGGTTCTGCACGTCAATGGCTTTGGAATAACACACGCCCTCTTACAAAGCTGTAATTCCTGTATAGATACTGTCAATACTACGTTGTTCCATCCTTCACATTTGTTGTACATAGGAGAGAAATAATTTGATAATTAAGAGATACAGCTACTCATATACGCTATAGACTCTGTAGTACAATTTAAGCCCCCGGGGCTTTGGTCGTAGTGGTAAAAAGTGCATGACGTGATGTGTGCTTAAGCGCACATCACAGATTCGAACCTTACCGCAGATAAAAGTCCGGTATTTGAGTGGAGAAGGGTAGAGGGGTTGGCCCATTATCCACCGAGTTTGGAACTTTGCGCCACTTGCACTTTGAACTGATTAGCATTATTAAGGATGGTGAAGGACCTCTGTAAATGTACAATATGATTATTCGATTAAAGGTTTTAGCCTTTTGGCTCATCTCAGATGAAATATTGTGGCAAGTATATGGTAAGTCCGAACTCCGAACAGTAATCTTATAATTATTTGTTACGCCAGAAAGCAGTGAAGTCCAGCTTCACTCTCAACTTTAGCTAAAAAAGATTACTATGATTGCTGTGACATGGTAAGTTATTTTCCCCCCTCAAACGGTGACATGGTAAATCATCAAATATAGTCAAGACTTCTCTATAACAGCAATACCTATATAACACCATCTCGCTATAAATAAGTTTTTTCGGAACCAATTTTCATGTTATGTTATAATATATAACATTCAAAAATATTCGGAACAAAGTTAAACGAGGTTGTTATAGAGAGATTTGACTGTAACCTAGAACTTGCCAAACCGACAAGCTTTAAATGTAAATATTATGTCACATAAAACAGTCGTTTCAGATAAGAAATATAAGGCATACCATCTGCACTCTTCTGTTTTCAACCCATAATTTAGTGTTCTGTTTACTTTCCGGAGCACAATTACAAACCTAGCGTACAGATGCGCGGTTTGTACGCTATTGCTTATTCAGGTTTCCTCTTAATATAGAGATACCTAGATTATTACAAAATTGGTGAAAATTACAACAAGAAAGAAAAAAGGAAGTATGTTTGACTAATAATATGAAACAGGTAGAAGAACAACTAGGCCAATGGAGATACCAAAAAGAAGAAGTAATAAGCCAGTGAAGTTGAGTATGAGTGCTTCTTGTCCCTTTTGAAGTCCTAAGGCTATGAATTTCTGAATTAAGCCTGTCTCTGCACTTACTATTCCCATGAAGAAGACGGCTATTCCATAGAGAACGTGCCATGGAGCCAATCTCGCCCTTCTCCAGTTTTGCGCCCCGGGGAAAAAGAATACCAAGAAAGAAACAATGTACTGTCCAAAATTAACATTATTTTTGTCACGACACAGATTTTTTTCTAATTGAATATCAATGAAAGTTTATATTTGAGCTGGTTATTTATTTGTTCATACCAGCAAGGCATATAAGCTAACGGTGGAAATGCCAATCCAGGAATGCAAAGTAAGGAGGTTAGATTTGCCAGTAACATGTTGAAATTTGAAAATTGCAAAGAGACCAACAATGCTAGAACCAAGACCTATGAAATGCAGAAACATGTGGAAATATTTCCTTGTCCTCCTTGTTGCTGGGATTATTGTGGTAAATGCCATTATTGCTGAAACAAATTAAACCACATATAATATTTTAGTTCGAGACCAAGGAATTCTTTACAATTTTCGTATATTTTTTTTCATTATTGTTTTAGAAATTTGTACCTTCTCCGGAAATTAGGACAAATCCAATGATCATAAAGAATGGATGAAGCTGCACGACGATCATACTTGTGATCATTAGTAAAGAGAAAACGAGAAAAGACCAAAGGAGGTTACATTTGAGTAGCTGATTCATGATAATTGATCAAAAATGTTGTGGCACGTTTAAAACAACAAGTTCAAAGGATTTTACTTTATTATGTCAACTGTCAAGGAAGTTTTTTTTAAATATTAAATTCTTTGTCCAGTCAAATATCGCCATAAAATGAAGGAATGTGATAATAGCTAGAGGGAGAAGCATTACATTGAAAAGTTTGAGTTTGTTGGTTGAAGTGAAAGAAAGTCCATCTCTGAACTGAAGCAGCCAGACCAACAACAGAGTTGTGATTGCTATGAAGAGCAAATGTCCAAAGAACGTCAGCAGCGTCGACACTGGCACCCCCGCTGTTCTGTAGCTTCCACGGCTCCTATTATTTCCTTTCTCCACCATCTCTACTCCTTACCTTTTCTAAACTGATATATATGGACGACGGAGAAGAAGAAATTTATAAGTACTACATGATATATGCTGTAAATGTGGTCTTATATAAAGGCTAGCTAGGCAAACAAAATTTCATTAACTAACTATCTTCATTATTTTTTGTTTCTACTTAACCAGTCAAAGTACATTATATTTAACGCAAAGATTTTTGAATTGTCTATCTTAACAGTATTGGAAGAACGTAAACGAAACATTATTTGGTCTTACGGCTCAAGGCACAATTAGTAATTGCCATATGCAAAAGTTAAAAAGGGTTGAGTTGGTAAGTGGTAACTACGAGAAAGATATTATCCGGCAGGCCGGTCAGCCATATCAATTAGTAGTACATTCCAATTTGTATTATATTGTACTATATTATTTTGATGAATATAATATCTGGATAGATTGTATCGTTTGCCGTTACATTATACACCGATAACATAAAGAATAAACTTGTAATATTACAAAGAAAAAGTAAGGTATGTGGTAGAATTATTATGTAAAAAGATAGGATAACAGATAAAATATCTATATATTATTAAAAGGAGAGGAAAAAACTCTCCTTAAGCCAAGTGACAGCCTAGAAAAAAACCACATGGCATAAGTAGTTAATAATTAGCTATTGATTATTATTTTGAATTTAAATATCTATACAATAATAAAATATTTTATAATAAAAGAAAATTAGAAAAAAACTCTCCATTCAAATTGGATTTTAGTTTCAAGTTGGAGTTTTTAAGTTATTTTAAAATAAAAAAATAAAATTACAAAAATAAAAAGCTGTCAATTCAAAATTTCTTTTTTAAAAAAAAATAAATTTTTGTTTTTCTTTTAAAAATAAAAAGTTTATTTATTCAAAAAAATATTATTGATAATAATAGAGTAAACTATAAAATATAAAAATATATATCTTCTATTATACTATAAAAAGAAAGTAGTAGCCATAAATATTAAACAAAGTAATATGCTAATAAAAGTTTATATTCACAATGCAATAATATTAAATATTGGATAATATAATAAAGAAAAATACATAACAAAAACTTTATTCAATTACTATACAACTCTCTTTAATTTAATAGAGATTTTATTCATTAAAATTCAGATAATATTATCGAGAAGAATAGAATAAAATTTAATTAAAAAACTATTTCAAGAGTAAAATATATATCTTCTGTTATATTATAAAAAGAATTAGTGGACAAAACAAACAAAGTAATATGCTAATAAAAATTTCTATTAACAATGTAAAAGTACTAAATATTGGATAAGTATAATAAAGAAAAATGTAGAACAAAAAAAAATTTCAATGACTCTACAAGGCTCTTTAATTTAATGGAGAATTCATTAAAATTCAGAGTAAATATATACTATCTGCTATTATTACAAAAAAAGTAGTAGACAATAACATAAGACAAAGTATGCTAAAAAGAATTCTATTAAAAAACAATATACTTAGAGTGAGAAGGTCCCCCTTCTCTCTACTCAAAATTCCCTATCCATGGCGACTACAAACCAAAACACCAATAATCTGGAAATATTCATTCCTCTAAAACCTCCTGATATTGTTCCTCTTCCTTCCCAATATACTTCAATGGTTCAAATTAATTCCTACAAGGATAAACTACTGGAGAAAATACAACCCCCCAATTGAAGCCATAGTGATAACTTCTCTTCACTAATGTCGCTGGATCTCCCACATCCCACTCACCTCCCAGAAACACAAAGAACTGATGAGCAAGGGATTAAAAGTATAACTCTATCAGATGATGATATACAAAGAATCTATGAGCCTTGAAAATTCTCAGTGATCATAAAACTAATAGGAAAAAGAGTTTTACATCACTATCTCAAGGCAAAAATCCAAAATCTTTGGAAACCTACGGAAAACTTCTCCGTAATCGACCTAGGGGAGGACTACTATACAGTTAAATTTAATAAAGAGGAAAATGCAAGGAAGGCACTACAAAATGGCTCCTGGTTCATCAACGGATCATTTCTTTCTGTCCAAAAATAGACTCCAAATTTCGTAGCAACTAAAGCCACTCAAAGTTATACGGCCATTTGGATAAGACTATCTCATCTCCCAACTGAATTTTATGATGGGATCATCTTAGCCAAGATTGGGAATGCCATAGGGAAATTACTTAAAATAGACGCATGTACTTCGTCNATCTATAGATATTTTATTCATTAGAATTCAGACAATATTATTGAATAATAGAATAAACTTTAAAATAAAAAAATTTATTTCAAGAGTAATAAAATATATATCTTCTATTATATTACGAAAGAAGTAGCAGACAATAATATTATAAAAAGTAATATGTTAATAAAAATTTCTATCAACGATGTAATAATACTAAATATTGGATAATATAATAAAGAAAAATATAGAAGAAAAAAGTTATTTGATGCCTATATAAGTCCCTTTAATTTAATAGAGATTTTATTCATCAAAATTCAGATAATTTATTGAACAACATAATAAAATTTAGAATAAAAAAATATTTCAAGAGTAATAAAATATATATCTTCTCTTACATTACAAAAGAAGACGGGCGAACAAAATATTAAACAAAGTAATTTGTTAATAAAAATTTCTATTAACCATGTAAAAATACTAAGCATTGGATAATAGAATAAAGAAAAATATAGAACAAAAAAGTTATTAAATGACTATATAAGTCCCTTTAATTTAATAGAGATTTTATTATTGGGTATATCATATTGACAAATAAGATGACAATTAAAATTTATTTGAGGTTTAGGGTTTAGGTAACAATCAAAATAAATATTTTATTTAAAGTATAATATGATACAATACCATAATTACCTATCATTGTCAATCTCGTGTTCGTTCATGTCTCTCCCATTTCTGTTACTCTCTTCAGTCTTACCTTATATTCTTTTGTCTTCTCTAGTTAGCTAATACAAACTACACCTTATTGATTCTTCCTTTATCCACTTGTACACACTGAGTTTGATTCTTCGTACATCATCTGACTATCTTGTTTGCTTTTGAAATACATACGTTTTTGCAATTATAGTGTCAATACAATTTCAAGAAGCTGCTCATCCATTATACCTTCTGATTATCGATTACATATTTAGCCTTCAGTGGCTCATCTCTGATGAAATGATTAATGTGGCAATCATGATCTATTGCTGGAAACCGGCCATGATTTTCCGAACAGCAATCTTGAAAATTACTCCTTTATTACGCCAGAAAGCACTGAAATCCAGCTTCACTCTCGACTTAATTAGCCCCAGAAAAAGATTATTTTTGGGATTTTTTTTCTTCTCAAACGGTAACATGGTAAATTCGACATGTGTAATGCCTTTCCGAGCATATCTGTAATGCCTTTCCGAGTCCAGGCTTGATTGCCTGTTCAAATTCGACATCGACATTCAGAAGCTCACATATATAGTTTTGTATCCACAGCCACTATATATAGTTTGTGTGAGAATGGCAGTGTCAAATGCTACCATACTACACATGGATCCACAATCAGAGAAACTATGAGGAAAAATGTCCACAACGTTTCTAGCACTAGCAACTACTTAATATAAAAAATGTCCATTTCTTTGGAGGGAGTGTCCTCTCTTCTCGAGTCAAATACAATCATGTAGTCCTTCGGGACAACAGATAAGATTGGAACGATACAAAGAAAATTAGCACGACTCCTACAGGTCGCCAGAGGCCCTTCATCATTTAGGGTAAAAGTAATTTACGTCATTCTTGCTATTTCTGCCACGAAGACTAGGACGAATAGTTGGAGAAAGAGTTCCATCCCATACTTTTGGCCAAGGTTAAACTTATTTATGTCTCAGACAATTTACCTAATATAGAAGAGTCGAATATAAATTATTTGAACATTGTACATATTACAACAAGAAATCTATTAATAATTCGAGTTTTAAAAAATCCTCTATGAGCTTTCTATTCTACAATAATCATTTTGTTTGGTATTTATTTTGGAGTAAGGAAAGTGTAGGGAACAGCTGAAGCTTTCTCGTCTACCATTGGTCATAGCGATTTCTGAGCTGCTGGATCTGATGTAGAAAGCTCATTATACATATCAGATATTGCTTTGGCAAAATAAGCCTTTGCCTGCGGTCTCTTCACCTAGAAAATTGGAACAGAACAGGAAAAGTATATTAATAAAGACATTTGGGATTGTAAGAATACACCATAATGGACCAAAAGAACACCTTTTTATCATTAGATTTGCTTCAGATTTTAAAAACATGAGACGGGAAAGGGAAATTACCTTGAATGTGGGAGTGAGCAGACCATTTTCGATTGTGAAAGGCTCGATAACCAATGTAACAGCTTTTGCAAATTCGAAACCTCTCAACTGTGTCAGAGTACAAGGAGAGCATCAACTTTCAGTCCAATTGAAAGTTACACTTCTCATCTTAAGAAACTAAAACTCAGGAATTAACAGAAAGCCAAAGTCAAACACATTACCTGAGCTTCCCTTCCGACAGCATCCATCTCAGCAAGAACTGCAGCCTTCGCTCTTGGATCATTACACAGTTGTCCCAAACTTTCATACTGGAGACAGCACATTAAAACCAAGGGAAATAATCAGCCAGCTTCTTCAATTGGTGAATACATTAGGTTACACTTTAGTTATCTCCTTAAACGGATGATATAAAACTAAATGCTGAAAATGTCTTACTAGTTCATATTCATGAATTTTTATGTCTTTAAAGTATAATAACATCTTATTTAAAAATAAATACATGAAAATAAACCTATATAATTATCCAAAACTGTTAATAACTGATCATTTTACCATGTTGCCTTTTGAATTTTGAGTTTACAGTTTGCTGGGACATGTTACATTCCTATCTCTTTGTCCAGTTCCAGTCTCGATAAGTTCAGACTGTATGGCTAATTCCCCTTGAGCCGTCATTTCAAAGTTTTCCGAGAATGTCAAGCCAAAGTATGCAAGTCTTGTATCTACTAAGCACTTTCAATTTTAATCGCACACCATTTGGTTTTGCAGCAATATGAAATATTTAGTGATTGGCCATTTTCAGTGAAGTAAAATTGGTTCCATCTGAAATCTGTAATCATTATAAGTGGCACTTAATGTATTAAGTAATCTTGTAGTTCTTTCATTGAACATATCTAATGTCTAATTTAAAGTAACAGTTAATGCAATAAGTGAGCTTGTGATTCCATTTTCTAAGGTAACGTCCACGTACAGCTCCGTGAGAAGGGCAGTGGACAGAAATGGCCGAGTTGTACCTCACTCTCGTCTTTAATGGGGTCAGCTCTTTTTTTTTTGGTTGGGAAAGTATGCCAATATGATCTTAAGGAGGTGCATGGCTTTGTCATATCACTTAAAACATTCAGTTTTAACTGCTGAACTTGGTAAATATCAGCCGCTCATTGTAGTTTTGTTCCCTACCCCTGCATTCTGCAGTTCTTATTATGGCTGTATGGGGTGAGCAGTTTTCCAAACAATGGATAAAACACCAGTTTTCAAGCTTATAGGTGTGACTTAGCTCAATATGCCGGTCCAGTGATTTCCTTGACAAATTTGCTTTAGACAGTTTTATGTGATAAGGTGACTAGATATTTATTGTGCTTAGCAAGCTAAGTGTCAATTTCTTGGATTCACTTGAACAAGGGAAAATCATTCAGGAATATATCAAAATAAGCCATCATCAGAATAAAAAAGCTGGCCAAACATTTAATTACCGGTATATTTTATGGGAAGCTCTAGAAGCAAGTTGTAATTTTCTACCTGTGTGAATATAAGCACGGGTCATGTGCTCTGTGCAGAGTTAATGATAAGATACTCAAAATATGATGGTTAATGCTTGTTAAAAAAAATGATGGTTAATGCAATGCAACACGAAATCTAAATGATGACCTCCACCCAAGTTGCTTTAAGTGAAGCATTTAACAAAATGAAAATGCATTGGCTAAATGTTGAAGATTAAAAGCTACCTTGATTCCCTCAGATGATGCCCATTCCTTAAAGACATCTGGCTCTACACAAACCACTGCTACTAAAGAGGAATTAAAGCTATCACCTGCAATGTTGCAGCAGTGAGCAAAGGAGACACCATTTAATGATTCCGTAAGAGAAAAGTTCATTATCTGCTTACCATAGACAAAGCACTGTGCAACAAATTTGCATTTGGCATAAACATTCTCAATTTTCTCAGGAGCTATGTATTCACCTTGTGCCAACTTGAAGATATTCTTCTTCCTATTCATAAGGAGCATTCAAAGATCAGACTACCATTGGTGACAAGCAAGGCTCAGTATGATAGATGTTTCTAATATCACAAGAGGCATACGAACGTTGAAAACCATGTAACCTAATATAAGATTTAATTGATGGAATGGAAGGGTTAACGAAAGCTCCTTCCGACCACCTAGTCGCCCACAAATATGGGGCCCTGGTGGAGAAGTGTTGTTTGTATCTCAAAATGAATTTGTCCGTCCTAATCATATCAAATAGATTCTACCTGTCAATAATCTTCAAGCGGCCTCCAGGTAACCATAATCCAATATCACCAGTATGCAGCCACCCGTCTTCATCAATTACCTCCCTCCTGTTAACTACTATGTCAGGCAAATTATCTCGGAGAAACTTGTCGCAATCACAACAAGAATAATGAAATATCAATGTGCAAAGGTTATGTACGTCTGCACTTCATCTTTGTAATAGCCTTCAAAAATAATAGGACCTCTAACACAAATCTCTCCACGAGGATGAGGCCGATCTTCTGATGTGTAACTCATTTCCGGAACATCCACGAGCTTTATCTCTGAAAATAGCAGTCATAGAAAAGTTGAAGTCATTTAAAGATTTTCTTTAGCAACCTTTAGATTAACTCTAGGGCTGTAAAATGTAAAAGAGGAAGGGGAAAACCGTTTCTATGCCTCAAACAGTACTAAAATTTAGCTCAAGAAGGGAATAATATGGAAGGAAGAGCAAATCAAGAGACATAACTCTTGACAGCAAAGATGTTTATCTGCCATCACTAATTAAAACCTTACCACACGCAGGATTTGGTGAACCAACATGACCAGTTAAGAGATCACTATCGTCCATTGAGCTTATGACACATGAAGTCTCAGTCATGCCATACCCTTCCATTACTAGACAGCCAAAACATCTGCAAGAAGGAATTTGTTCAGAGCATAGCCAACTACTGATAGTCCTCAGCATCAACAAGAGTCACAATATGATGAATAAAATCTTCCAGTACTTTAGAGTAGCAATAATGGTAACTTACACTCTCAAGAACTCCATCACGTCTGGCGACAATGGTGAAGCACCTGAGGTCATAAGACGAACTCGCCCCCCCAGTTTGTCCTTTATTTTGTTGAATACCAATCTATCCCACATTGGTGATGGCTTTCTACCTGAAAATATGAGATTTGAATATAAAAGAGATAGAAGTTCATGAAGATGGGCCACAAAAGCAAGCAAAAGTATTTTTTGCAAATCCCAGATGGATATTGTACAATTATCTTTTCTAGATGAGTGTCCGTCGCAATCATCTAAAGCAAACTCAGGAGCATGACAAAAAGTTTTAGACAACTTACCATTCATGACAGCTTGCTTCTTGGAGTTGTAGGCAGCATTGAACAGTCTCTGCTTCAGAACGCCAGAAGTTTGTACAGCATTTGTGATCCTACAATGAGCAGATCGGCAAAGTCTAAGACACCCGCCTACAAAGATATATACTATTTAGCACATCACATAAACATTACCCAGCGTATATCCTGTTGTACAGACGAGGAACACTACTAAATATTGTAGGTCTAAGTGTTGCCAAATCATCCATCAATTTCAGATTGTCCTGCAGAGTAGAAATGGTAATAGTAAGTAATGCTTTGCAAAACAGATGCTGTCTATAAGAGCCCTTTTAGTGTTAATAATTCATAAACTGAATTAGTGTAGAGCTAAACAAAGATTCCAAAAGCACCAAATTTTATCTCTACAACGCGTTTGAAAAAGTGCTACATGTGAATTGAAATAAGCCACTTTTAATAAACCCAATTTGCTCGCTGATCATGAATCCAGGATCGGAGGTCTAAGAAACAAGGCCACACCAAGAAGCTAAGACTAAATAGTACATAATATCCAATTAACTGGCATACCCCTTGGTAGAAGCCAACAGCAACACCATAATATGCCGATGTAATTTGGTTGGCACGTTCATAGATGTGCGCGAGTGGAAGATAGGATATGTATCTGTAAGATTATTCACATAAGCACTAAATCAGGATAAAATCAAATACACATAACATAGCACAAAAATATTTAGGCCAAACTCACATGTCAGAAGGATAAAACTTGATGGAAAGGGTCATGCCCGCAACACTTGCTATCAGGTTCGCATGGGATAGTACGACACCCTTTCAAGAGGGGCAAAGAAAAAGGAAAATAAGAAAGGCCAGATAAAATCTTGTTAACAAGAGAAATAACCCCTAGAGATATTGGTTTATTTAGCAGATTCTGAAGTTGAAGAAGTGATACCTTTGGTGTACCCGTAGTACCACTTGTATAGCATATGGTAGCAATGTCTTCAGGCTTGGGAGGGCAAAAGGGTTGCATACTGCTGCGGCCCTATTGGAAAACATGTAGATCAGTCATTGTAAAGTTTCTACAGCAGTATAGTTCAGTTGTAGGAAAGAGAGCTAATGATGTGCAAGAATTCCCATAATATAACATGACATTAGAGAGAAAATACAACTTATTAGACAGGTTAGATAAACTCTGATTACAACTTTGTTACAACTTAGAGGTAATCCCCAGGTCACAAAGTTTTACTTTTAACAGATTCAAAACATGATAGACCTGTCTCTACCTTCCCCCGTCTCTTTCCTCCCCCTCCCCCCTCTCCAGTCCTTTATAAACACGCATATAAAAGGCAGAAGGAATCCTAGGTGACACAAAGTAGAGTCGAAGCAAATCAATTTGTTAGCCATAAAAAAGGAAAAGGGAGAAGATCTACAACCTCAATGGCATCTTATAAGGTGTCTCTCCCTCTACTAATGATGCTCTTAGCTACTCAACATAAGACACAAAGACTAGGAGGGAGGTATATCTACCAAATTTATCCCTCTGAATTCAGGTTGACGCACCAAATTCAGAACAGCTATAGTCCAAGTAATATATTTATGTATCATTTAAAGTACCTGACTCAGCAGCCTTGTATATGATAAGAGCTTCATTCCCGTTGTAGATGGAAGAGATGGGAGATGTTCATCTATCCCACCCACTACCTACACCATCAAAGACAGTGTAAGCAAATTAACGAAAGATATAACAAGCTGCCATCACATATTATATGAGCAAACCAAAAATAGGAAAAGCAGTAGCTCTTACCACAATCAAACGTACAGAAGGAATCTCTGATAAAAAGGTCAACAACTGAAAATTCCGTGAAAGAAATGTCATTAGCGAGAACTTCAACAACTTTCACCATTAACGTAGAAGGATTACAGAAAATAAAAATTTTAATTAGATGTATCTAGTAAAAAAGATTGTAGTCTCAAAGAAAGCAAGCTTACTTAGTATAAAGTACCAGCATTAGACTAGCCTTCTCAAATAGTTTATAAGGATCTCTTTATAGATGAAACCTAGCTAAGATTGGGAGAAGAGCACAGGTAAAAGTATGTGAAACTTGAACAACAAGGAACAAGGATTTTCTTTATTCTCTCTCTCTCTCTCTCTTTCTTTTGAAAAGGACAGAACTAGCATTTTCTTTTTGAAACAGCATTCAGAGGAATGGAGAAACATAACAATATCACCAGACAGGATGAAGAGGTCAAGGTAGCAAAATAACATAAATGAACTAGAACTAAGGACTAGAATGAAGTGTTAGACTGAGTCATCTACCAGTATCACTGTCCTAAAAGGTCATTAACCCTACTCGAGGAGTTTCATCGACTGTTAAAGCTTAGCACTCAATAATAAATGGGGGCTTCTTTGATTGTTAAACACTTCATTAGTTAAAATTTAGCACAGGCCACTGAGAATGTATTATGGAGTTCTTCTCAAACTAACATTAGTAGACTATGGGTGACATAACAGAGTCCTCCACAGTTCTATTCATGCTGCTGAAGTGTCTAAGAACTCAAGTTGATCAAAACAATGTTAGCATTAACGCCTCATACTGACATCAGTGACATGTCTCAGAAATATGTTAAAGGAGTATACTCGGCTTAGGGGGAGGAGTTTCACTAACCGTGTTCAACGTACCAGGCACACAAAAAATGGCCTGTACATCAGCATGATTGACAATATATTTAACAGCATCAGGACCTACAGAAAACAATATAACAAGTTTAATATATCTTACCAGCCAAAGAAAACTTTAATGAAAGGCCACCTACATACCAAGAGTGTCATATAGTGGGACTGAAGTATATGAATACGCTGAGCAGGCATGGTCTACAATCAGCCACTCAGGCCTATTTATGAAATAAAGTCCCACGCGAGCACCCTGGTGAATTGAAATTGGAAAAGGTCAATGATTATATAGTCATTGAGGCACACAGATATGAGTCATATAGAATCACCGACAAAAAAGTAAACTGACCGACTGAAAAAGTTAAACGTCCAGAAATCAAACATGATACTGAGTTTATCACACTAACATACCCCAATAAATTCTAGTTAGTGTTTGAAAAAGAACAAGGAAGTCTGGGAAAATTTTGTGGAAATTTCTTTCTTATGTTAGTAAAAGAATGTACGTAGTTTAAGAATGTGCACTGATCCACATTTGGTATACCGGTTGCAATCCATAATAGTGAAGTCCAGAACCAATTGCAGTCCGAGCAGTCCCTGCCTCTCCATATGTCATCCATTTGTAGCTACATCAAAGAAATGGAAGAAATACATGTGCAATCAGAAAACTTCTCACCCTCATCTCATCCAACCAAGCATTGTCAATCAGTAGAAATGCTTACTCTCCAATAGTTCCATCTACCCGAATACGTGTACCCAAGTATTTGTAATCCTGATAGGTTTGAACTGCATGTCTGAACATAAAACATTATCAGATGAAACAGGAGATGTACGACCAAAGTATGCAGACAATATCAAAAAATAAGCAACATATCTCCTTTACGAAGAATTTAAATAAGAGTGTACATAAGGTCAATGAGATAATATTGTCGCAGTAATAGTGGACTATACAGCAGACCAAGAATTCAAAAGGAAAAGAGAAAACAAAACTGTGCAAGTAAATGTCACAGCAAGCCAAATTATCTATTAGCAGAATACAAGGTGCAGGCCTAACTCTTCTCTATATTTAAAAGCGTTAAAAGTAAAAAGCTAAAGATGAGATTCTTACTCAAAGTTATCATGTAGTGTAGCAATTTCAGGATGATCAGGGAATCCAGTAACAAGCTTCAGAGGAGATCGTGCAGATCTGCAATAATCATCACTTAGTTCCTCATATGCTTCCTAAAGTTATAATTATACATACATAACACATTATACGATATATATATATATGTGTGTGTGTGTGTGTGTGTGTGTGTGTGTGTGTGTATATGAGTGAATGTGTGCATTATATGTACGGCCACACCTGTGAACACGTAAATAAGAAACAATCATGTGTATTTCGCGACTGAAGTAGAGAATACACGCACCTGTACACATTCCATTTTCCTGTCTGCAATTTTTCAGGAAGAACTACGCTGAAACCCTGACCTGATTATAGTTTAACGTGTGATTAAGTAAACAATGAAAAAGAGTAAACACAGGAATGAATGAACAAAAGCAAAAAGAAGAAACCACTACGTAAAAGGCAGCAGGACGTGCTACAGTCTATGCATAGCTTAGCATGTCAGATACAGAACACCAGACAACCTTGCAACTTAAATATTTTTTTTGTACATAGAAGCATAGGCGTGCTCAAAGGAATGCACAAGATATTAAGATAAAATATGCAATCTCGAAGAAGAAGTTCACAAGTTTGCACAGCACCATGAATATGTCTATGTATCTATACATCTTAAACAGTTTGTTTGTACATATTTAAACTTGCATTTTAAGGATACTCCTTGCACAGAATAAGGACCACACATGTTCAACAGGAGATCATTAGAACTATATTTCAGTAAATAATCAGTATTCGAATAGAAAACTACTAGAGAACGCTTGCTGTTCCAGACAACTGAATAACTTTGGACATATACCGAACATAGAGGTCTAAGTACACAAGACTACTTCAATTTGTTTCCAAACCAATAGACAAATATGCTTCTAAAATGGAAGAAAGTACAAATACCACCCATGTCTTTGTTTTCTTTTCCATCTCAGGGGTGCTTTTCATGAGTAACATTATCTTAAAAAGCTTGATTAGGTAAGCAAATACATGATTCGCTTTCTTAGCTTAATGAAAACTAAAAAATAGTTTTTACTCCATAACTCTGAGCTCTTACTGAGAAATGTATTCGAGTCTTAGAAACCAATTTCTGCTCGATGTCTCCATATTAGTGCAAAGAAGCTTGCCTGTTAAAGGAGATACGGTAATGGAACGCCAAAAGCCACTCACCCTACTCAAACTGGGGGCTACTAAATTATACCAATATGTTTGAAGAATATGCCTCATAAAGCAATGTCAAACCTGGCTATATTCACTTCGAGTATCTCCTCTAGAATATATCACCTGAGTGAGAATACAGCCATGTCGTCCTATAATGATTGTTATAAAATGGCAATTTACTACGGAGGAAGCCTACAACCGAAATATCTAAAGTTTCCGCGAAAGAAGGCGGACAGCAGGACATGACGATAATATCACTCTGTGGAGATTGAGGTAGTAAAAGAATCATCTATTATGCAATTCAATAGGATTTGATTCCAAATGTTATAAAAGCTTATAAAAATTTACTGTTCCCCTGCAGTGCCATTCACAAAAACAAGCATTTTTCAGTCTGCAGCGCAGGACTAGCATGGGACACCCGCGTGATTTCACACAATTTCTTACAGGCCAACAGAACACCTAAGGGGAGCTCATGGACAGCTCTAAGGGGAGC
Organism: Nicotiana attenuata; assembly: GCF_001879085.1. Classification (NCBI taxonomy): domain Eukaryota; kingdom Viridiplantae; phylum Streptophyta; class Magnoliopsida; order Solanales; family Solanaceae; genus Nicotiana; species Nicotiana attenuata. The sequence goes on from NW_017670743.1 coordinate 446,726, forward strand.
TTGTCTCACACAAGATAACCTCTGTAGAAGGAGTTTCCAACTAGCTAATAGATGCTACATGTGCCAACAAAACTCAGAGTCTATTAACCATCTTCTTCTTCACTGCCCAGTAGCCACTTCCATGTGGTCTATGTTTTTTCCATTATGGGAATAAGCTGGACCCTACCTCAGGGCATTAAGGAAGCAATTGAAGGGTGGAACAAGTGGAAAGTTGACAGAGCCATCAGGAAAATCTGGAAGATGATCCCTCCATGCATCTTTTGGGTTCTTTGGACAGAGTGGAATCGCAGATGTTTTGATGGAATTTCAACTCCTCATTTTTTGAAAGCTAAAGGTCTAGCGTACCTTTTTAGTTGGAGCAACCTAACCCCTGTAAATAAAGTTGCCTCCTATCTAGATTTTATCAGTTCACTTACTCTGACTTAGGCCATACTTTTGTTCTTTTATTTTTTTTTTTGTTGCTCTTCGACTGGAATTGAATCACATTGTAATGGAGCTAACAATGGCCTATTTTGTATTTCTGCGTCTTCTGGATGCCATCAATGAATCATCTTACTTCATCAAAAAAAAAAAAAAAAAAAAAAAAAAAGAACAGGCCAACAGAACACCTAGTAGCAAACTGCCTGCCAAGAAATAATTCCTCCAACCATATTCTCAAAAGATCACAACTATCGCGGTCAATTACAGATTCTTTAACCAAGCAAAGAGACTCCTGTCTCTGACTCCCATGTTTCTCCCCCTCTAACACCCCACCCCTCAAACAAAAAAGTGAAAGCATAGAAAGCAATGAAAAGGGTAGGCATTCTGAATTTACAGATAGACTTCAGGAAGGTTATTATCTCTAAAAACTATTTTCGTGCTTTCTCCTTCAAAGTCTTAAGATTTTCTGATCTTACTATAAGGAGTACTACTGTGAAATAGTTCTATGCAACATTACATGAATCGCAAGACCTCAAAAAATAAAGCTTGATTATTCCATCAGCTATCAAAAGGAGAAAAAGTAAAGAAACAAGAAAACAAAGTTGGTTATTAAATATGTGTGGGTCCTTTATCCTTTGTCACAAAAAAAAAAATGACTTCTCAACACAGGGTACACATGCTTATGAGTAACAAAAATAAACCCAGAAACAAAAGGAGAGATCACTGTTCCACTGATAGCTAAACCTCAAGATCATCAAGAATCAAATCTTCAAAAAACTAAAGTCCAAGCACGTTCTCCACTTTTAAAAATAATAGTAACCTTTTAGTACTTTAGAATGAGGAAAAAAAGCAATAAAAATAAAGACTCGAGTCAAGTCAGTGGTCTTAAAAGATTACACTACCTTCCACCAGTAAGTAGATACATATTCACTAGAGGGTCCCAGAAAACCACAAAGCATAAACAAAACCCCTAACCACTATTCTGATTTGGGTATCAAAATACTTCGTACACTCAAAAAGCTTCAAATTTTAGATTCTTTCCCACCACATCACAATTCCACAAATCACATCTAATTTTTGTATCTACACAGAAGTAAAAGAACAGATCATTGTGTAATCAGGAAGTGAATTACCTTGAACAAATTCGCCGGCGGTTGGGTTTGACCGGATGAATGAGAGTGACCGGTCATCGATGAACGGAACAAGATGGTTTTGAATAGCTTTCAGACGTCGCTCTGCCGATGATTCCATTGGAAAAACACTCTTCTTTTCTCAATAAAGTTTTCTTGCTTTTTTCCTCCTTTAGAAACTACCCATTTCAATGTACAATAATATATATACTTTTCTTTTTTCGGATTTTTACCGTAAGCTGAGTTGTATATATATTTTGATAATATCAATAGAATATTAGTATTCAAATATAAAGATGTGTACAGTATAAATTATGATTGGCACACTATTCAAAGAAGATGATGTGGGGGTAGTGAGAGGGGGTGGGGTGGGTTTGGAGGAAGAAGAGAAGTAGGATAAGGGTCGTTGTTTTTGCAGATGGTGATTATTATTATTACTCCCTCCGGTCCAAAATAAGTGATTTTTTTGTCTTTTTCTTGTGGTCCAAAATAAGTGATTTTTTCATATTTTAATAAAATTAATTATTTTTTTCCTACATTGTCCTTGGAGTAAATAGTGTTGGAATATATATTAGGAGTGTATATATAAGATAGTAAAGGTTAATATAGTCAATTACATTGTTAATTAATATTAAAAGGTGGATTTCTTAATCTGTGTGAAAATATACAAAAAATCAATTATTTTGGATCGGAGGGAGTATTTATTTATTTTGGACAAGGAGACGGGGATACGATTTACCGAAAGAGGTTAAAGAATGGGTCAGGGCTAACGTTCGCCAGCTAGGTACGGCGCCATTTAGTGGGCGTTTGGACATAAGGACTGTAAAATTCCAAAAAAAAAAAGTGAGAAAAAAATTAAATTAAAATAGCATTTGAAAATTAAAGTTTTTTTGGACATGGATGTAATTTTAGATTGTTTTGCGAGTAATCTGAGTTAAAATTTTAACAAATAATTTTTTGAAGTTTTTTAAATTTTTAAAAAAATCCAAAATAAATCTTCAAGTGAAAATTGAAAATTTTATGAATAAAAACAACACTAACTTTGAAAAAAAGAAAAAAAATTCTTATATCCTGTTATAAATAGAATTCTATTTATGGTGAATGTCTATATTTAGAGAGATTCTAGGGTTTATTACTTGGTGCTAAGTCACCATCTCCCTATAAATAGAGGGTTCTATTCCATTGTAATTCATCCAATATCAATAAGAATTCTCTCTCTCTACTTTTCTTTGCAATACTCTTTTCTTCTTTTATTGTTTTATAACACGTTATCAGCACGAGACTCTAACCAATTGAATAGAAACTTTGGGATTGAGCATAATGATTGTCAATTGTTCCATGAACTTTATTCATGATTAAATTCTGGATTTAAGGTAAGTATTTTACTGTAGTTTTCTCTTTTATTCTATACTTTGATTTTAAATACAAGCAAAGACAACAAAGTTTGATTATAACCCTAATGGAGTTTGTAAGAAATTATAACCACCTAAAGTGGTAAAATTTCTATGCCTCGCCATGATCAAATTCATGTATGATTGTGGGCAAAGAATTGAAAACCCGTCCCATTGAATTTGCTCCATTCTCATTCCCTTAAGAGAATGTGATAGCAGTATGTGATAAGTCTGAAAGAAGATAAAATTATTACTATGAATGTATCAATGGATATGGACGTGGCAATAGACGAAATTATAATCGTCATCATTTGTGGTAATGAGAACAATAAGGATTCTCAAAATAATCTTTCACTCTGTGAAAAATATTTGTCATCGATTTGACATGAGATTTTGTAAAGCACATATAGATGATTATGGTCCATTCATGAAGTGAATGTGACAACATCTGATTTATGAATACATATTCATTCTTCAAAGAATATGAACGTGCTAGTGCTAGTGAATATACCGCACTCACCTCTAAAAGGAGGTTTGAGATAATATAAGAAAATAAAGTCATTATTATGGCATGAATGGTCATTGGTCACGTACCTATTGTACGCCAAAATATTTTGGCATTGTGATTATTAAAAGACAACAATAATGCAAGAAACAGATCTTGCATATAATTTTGACCATAACCATAATGGTATAACTTTCTCTTTAAAAGAGATATTCACCATATGGATGTTGATGAATATGTGGTAGTACCAAATTAATTGAGAACTCTAGAAGAGCCAATTATTACTATTTGGAGAAACACAATTAATTACCAATAAGGTATTGTGTTGTAGTAAGTCTCAAAGAAACTTATTCAGTTTTCAAAGTATACGCGAAAGTGGTTGATTATATTGAGACTATAAATAAAGGAAAGATTTAATATCTTCTATTACTACAACTTGTAGCGGGGTAATATGTATGTGAAAAGCTACCCGCTTTATTCTCCAATTTGTACTACATAAACAAAAGAATACCACAACGAAGTGGATATTTATTGATATAAAAACCCATATCATAATAAACTTGGAGTTTATTCATAATTGCATACATCATGGTGTAAACCTGAAGTTTATCAATATTGATAATTTATCCAGTTGGCGTAATTGGTTTAGCCATGTTAATTCAAGTATGATGTGCAAAAATAAAAGAGAATTCACATGGGTAAATATTAAAGAACTAGAAAGTTCTTTACGAATTCTTTTACATTGCTTATTCTCATTAATTAATAGACCAATTAAAATTGGGATTGAATCCCATGGATGCTGGAAATATCAAAGGTGAATATGGGTCCATTCACCTGTCATGTANTTGGGATGGTTTTGAAGTATTTTGTATTAACTGCTTATCATTTAAAATTGATTTGAGACAATTATCTTTTAAATTGCTAAATTTGAAGGAAATCCTAGATTTCAAAAGTATTAAAACGAGAATTTGATTAAGTAATTTGGTTGGCTTGCCTGACAGCAGTGTCCGGCGCCATCACGACCCTTAGTGGATTTTGGGCCGTGACAAAATTTGTCTAAAGTTGAATATTTCTTCTTATTAAAATAAGGATACAATGATGATATTGTTATAAATAGAATTTTATTTATGGTGAATGTCTATATTTAGAGAGATTCTAGGGTTTATTACTTGGTGGCTAAGTCAACCTCTCCCTATAAATAGAGGGTTCTATTCCATTGTAATTCATCCAAATCAATAAGAATACTCTCTCTCTACTTTCCTCTGCAATACTCTTCTTCTTCTTTTATTATTTTATAACACGTTATCGGCACGAGACTCTCACCAATTGAGTAGAAGCTTTGGGATTGAGCATAATGATTGTCAATTGTTCCATGAACTTTATTCATGATTAAATTCTGGATTTAAGGTAAGTATTTTACTTTATTTTTCTCTTTTAAATTCTTGACATTCTATAATTTGATTTTAAATACAAGCAAATATGGATATCTCTCAAAGAAAAATTGGATCACAGTTCAATTGTAAAAATATTTGTTTAATTGACTCATGTACGACACATACAATATTCAAAGAGAAGAAATATTTCTCTTATTTAAGTATGTGCAAGGCAGATGTTACTACGATTTCTGGTAGTAGTAATCTAATTGAAGGCTCTGGAAGAGCTACTACAACTCTGCCTAAAGGAACACTACATATCATAGAGAATGCAATGTTCTCCTCCAAGTCCAAGAGGAACTTGTTGAGTTTTAAAGATATCCGACGAAATGGATATCATATTGAGACAATAGATGAGAATAATTTTGAATATCTCATCATTACCAAGAATGTCTCTGGCCAAAAGAGTGTTATTGAGAAGTTCCCATCTTTATCTTGTGGCCTATATTGGGCAAGAATTAGTGCAATTGAGGCACATTCTATTGTAAACCAAAAGGTTACTGATTCCAATACTTTTGTACTTTGGCATGATCGATTGGGACACCCTGGATCAATTATGATGAGACGAATTATAGAAAACTCCAATGGGCATCCATTAAAGAATTTTAAGATTCTTTTANTATTGCTTATGAGAACAAGTTACCTATATCAGTTTGATATAGGTTATATACGAAAGTATATTACATTCTCCCCTCACAAGTGGTTTCAGGGTCAGGAACCAAATAATTCCATCTTATTATTATTGATGTGCGGTGTATATTTTGATTAACACCATAACGCACAAAGATGGGTTCTCAAAGTTGAGGAAACAAGTTAGTTTTTCTACCATAAGGTAGAGACAAGATACAACAGTTGAGAAAAAGTTACATGGAATGAATTATTATTTATACATCTCGATCCTCGAATAAGATAATATGAACTTGAAGTTCATAAAGGATAATTCATCTGCAATATATTACAAAGCATGCCGGACGCATTTGCTGACCCAAAGAAAGTAACTATATTCTCATTGCAAATGCTCCTATTAAGTCCTAGAAGGACAAAGTCTATGGTAAGCTTAAAGCGTATAGACAATCGGTTTCAAATAAACTTCTTGATAAAGAAGATGAGCAAATGATCAAAATGAAGGAGGCAAGTGATCTAGAAGATCACATGACATAACACTTCATAAAATCTCATGAGAGATTCAGGTACCTGAATATATGAATGAAGAGATCTCTATGTTATGTCTTTATGAAACATAAGGAGGTTGGAACCGATATAAAATGTTCGTCGACGACGTTTATGATAGCGCTAAGTATAGATGAGGATCTTAAGTCTGTCGAATATAGACACAAAAAATATTGGCCAAATAGAAGAGAGACAATTCAAATAGAATTGGTTTCATATGAAAGACAAGTATTTGGACCTGCAATTCAAACACTTGAAAGTATAAAGTCAATGGTATGTGCAATCAGTTTTCGATATCTTATATGTCTAGCATGACATGAAAACTTGATATGCATCTAAAGTCTATTATATGGCTTATATGACTTAACAATCCCTGAATGATTTAAATTGCTTAAAGCATATAGAATTCATGGTCATGAAGTACTACATCCTCAATGCAATTTGTGCACAAATGTATCTTGCTATAACTATATGCATGATACTATGATAGCAAGAGTTTTCACCTCTATGTGAAGATATTGAACTGACGATTCCAACAAAATCATATGAAGACAATTCATCTCTATCAAGAATGATGATTTCAAGGTGCAATATATTCATTCAAGTTAATATGGCTGATTTATTTATCAAATCTCTACCAAAGATCTTTTGAAGATGGTGCACAAGATTGGAATTGCAAATGCTTAAGGACGTGAATTGATGCTCTCATTAGGGGGAGTTAATACGCGTTGTACTCTTTTTCCCTTATAAGGTTTTGTCCCACTGGGTTTTCCTTGCAAGGTTTTTAATGAGGCAACCAAAAGGCGTATTGTTAGATATGTGTACTCTTTTTTCTTCTCTAGAATTTTTTCCCACTGGGTTTTATTTTAGTTAAGGTTTTAACGAGGCACATTATCTGTTGAATAGACATTCAGGGGGAGTGTTATAAATAGAATTCTATTTATGGTGAATGTCTATATTTAGAGAGATTCTAGGGTTTATTACTTGGTGGCTAAGTCACCATCTCCCTATAAATAGAGGGTTCTATTCCATTGTAATTCATCCAATATCAATAAGAATTCTCTCTCTACTTTTCTTTGCAATACTCTTTTCTTCTTTTATTGTTTTATAACATATCCAAAGATACTCAAGATTTTTGAAACAGAGACTTTTTTTTTAGCAAAGACTCGGTGATAGGGTGCAATTATGGGAACTTTTTCCTTTCTTCTTTTCACCTGGAGTTTGGTGGGAAAATACTACTCGTAGTCGGCGTTTTCTTGAAACAAGTAATTTAATCAAAGTGATATTACATACGTATCACTCGAACATAATTGATAATAATAATAAAAAATAAAAAATTATACTTCAATCCCAAAAACAATATGAATCATTATTCCTAGCACAATTCATAACTTTTTTCCGTGGAAAAATGTAATCTTATAGTTGTTTACCCAAAAATGAGTAACAATTAAATTTGTACGCAGTTTAAATGATACCTTGGAGTCCCCTTCCTCTTCCCTCTTTTACTGTTCATTTCATTTGAAACAGTTGTATTTATTTTAGATTCTGTTTGTAGAACTTCTAGTAGCTCGTGTACTGTCAACTCCCCAAGATCCGGAGTCACGAATACACAAGCTACTAGAAGTTCTACAAACAGAATCTAAAATAAATACAACTGTTTCGAATGAAATGAACAGTAAAAGAGGGAAGAGGAAGGGGACTCTAAGGTCTGCGGACGCCAGCAAATCTACCTCAAGTCTACGCATGCAATAATCCGAGCTGACGCACCTCACACACCGCTGGGACCAATACCAAAATCTGCACAAGAAGTACAGAAGTGTAGGATGAGTACAACCGACCGAATGTACTCCGTAAGTGTCGAGCCTAACCTCGACGAGATAGTGACGAGGCTATGACATGACACTTACGTAAATAAACATGTACAAACATATATATATATATATATGTGTGTGTGTGTGTGTGTGTGTGTGTACGAAACAGCAACAAAATAGAGATTTAACAATGTACAATTGGGAGGGGACATGTGAAAGGGGAAAAAATACGATAACTACAACAGGTATGACATCACAAGATAGCCAAATAAATCATCAACCTATAAAGACGGATAAACATACGGTTAAAGATGGCACGACATCACCATTCAAGTTTTTACTCTCATCCTTACAATGAAATTATGACATAAGTAGAATGAAATAGCACGGCATCACCCTTCGTGCTTTTACTTTTGATTTGCCCATGTAACAATGAATAATTGATATAGATAGCACGACATCACCCTTCATGATTTTGCGCTCAATCTCACCATGTAGCGATGGATAAATGATATAGATGGAACGGCATCACCCTTCGTGCGTTAGTTCTCTCCCTCACTATGTATTAATCAATAAACAAGATCATGCAATGGCACGATATCACCCTTCGTGCTTTAACACTCTCCCTTACCATGTAGTAAAAATAATATAAATTCGTGAGATAAATGGCACGGTGAATGGGTTTTACGTCAAATATGATGCCAAGATACCAATCCTCAACTTCCAAAATACTCAACCATTATTAATTAAGCAATAATTACGGAAGGAATGATCAAATAAGTAATAATCTTACCTGAGCATGAATATCATAATTAAAAAGGCAACAAATCACAAGGAAACAAGTTCCACCCGCATGCTTTATCCCAACAACAACACATAAATGCTCGTCATCTCACATATATGTTGTACCCATACGTTAATCACGTAGCAAACAAGGTTAACCACGACACTTGCCTCGCTCCGCAATCAAATTAAAGCTCAATCGGGGCCTTCCTCTAAATTCCGCCTCCAAACCAATCAAATCTAACCAAATATTGTTCAAACAATTCAAAACAAGTTTTAGAAACTACACATGAGTGAAAAAGATTCAATCTTTAATGATTTCGAAAAAAGTCAACAAAAGTCAAACCCGGGCCGCTTGGTCAAAACCTGAGATTCAGACTAAAATCCAATAATTCATTCACCCTGAGCCCGCTTATGTAATTAGTTGTGAAATTCAACCTCAATTCGAGGTCTAAATCTCAAATTTATAAAAATCCCTAATTTTACCCAAATCCCTAATTTATATCATAAAAATCCTAGATTTGATGTTGAAAACTTATGAAATGTAACGGGTAATTGAAAAGAAATAGATTAAAGTCACTTTCCAATGAGTTTAGGAAGAAAATCTTTTGGGAAAATCGCCTCTAGGGTGTTTAGGGTTGAGAGTTTGAGAGAAATGAGCTAATTCCGGTTTTTCTCCTCTTTTGTCCAGGCGCAGATGTCGCAGCTGCGACATGGGATTCGCAAATACGAACCCCGCAAATGCGAGAAATGCTTCGCAAATGCGAAGAAGTCCACATCCCTGCTATCATCGGAATTGCGATGGTTTGTTCGCAAATGCGAACATTGGAGCTTCGCAAAAGTGACCAATTGATCGCAATTGCGATCCCTGTTGTCCCGGTCCGCACTTCGCAATTGCGAAGAAGTTGTTCGCAAATGCGAACCTGACAGAAGCCCTGTATTATCGCAAATGTGAACCAGACCTCGCAATTTGGTCTGTGCACCAGAATCAACAAAGTTCAAGCTCTTTCAACACTCCGTCACGCGTCCGAAACTCACCCGAGCCCTCGGGGCTCCAAACCAAACATGCACACTAGTCCAAAAATATCATACAAACTCGCTCGCGCGATCAAAATACCAAAATAATACCTAGAACTACAAATCGAACACCAAAACGAATAAATTTTTTAATGAAACTTAAGAACATGCAATTTTTCAACCAGACGTCTGAATCACGTCAAATCAACTCCGTTTCGCACCAAATTTTGCAAATAAGTCATAAATACTGTAATGAACTCATACAAAGTTCCAGAACCGAAATCTGAACCCGGTAGCAACAAAGTAAACTTATGGTCAAACTTAGGAATTCTTTAATCCTTTAGATTTCTAGTTTTCGACAAATTACATTAATCCAAGATAGGAACTTCCGAATTCGATTCCAAGCGTATGCCCAAGCCTCAAATCACGACACGGAACCACCAGGATCGTCAAAATACTGATCCGGGTCCGTTTATACAAAACATTGACCGAAGTCAACTCAAATGAGTTTCAAGGCACGATTTCACATTTTCATCAATTTCCTCATAAAAACCTTCCAGAAAGAAAAGAAAAAAGGACACGGACTGCACATGCAAATCGAGAAAGACTAAACGGAGCTATTCGAAGTCCCGGAACACAAAAATAAAGGATAAAACTATAAATGACATATCTGTCATCACAATCAAAAAGACACATTCTAATTAATTCAATGTTAAATATGCATAGTGAAATATCTCAAGGGTCAAAATCAGAATTCATCGAGATTAAAAGTACAATTTTTTTTTTTTTTTTTTTTGGATTGGCATGAAAGTTACAAATTATTGTTGGACCACTTTTTGCGCAGCGTACACGTTGACAACGTTCTGTTTCGTTTTATCCATGTCCCAATCTTCTTCTTTCTTTTAAGAAACTTCGCTTTCCATGTTGGTTTTGAGAAACCAAATTGTATTAAAATAGGTGAACAAATTTGTCATTAAAAATTATTGGCCCATGAAAAGAAATAAAAGTAATAAATACAAATTGATACTAAAAAAAATTCCTGCATATTGAAAAGGAAAAATTGAAAATGATTTTCTTTTAATGTTTTATTTACGCTTTTATTCGTCATTGTTTAATTTAAACAAGTTAAGTGGATGAAACTATATATAAAGAGTAAATGATGCAATCAAAGATTTTAAATTTGAATTGTTTTTGATGTTTTTTTTTTTATCAAACAAACCTGTCAAAATCATTTCAATGCTGTATTTTCATTTTTCCTTAATGTATAAGTATCTGATAACTGCTCTCCGGTTGATGTATTTAAAATTTTAAATTACCCAAAAATGGTTACGATCAATGTGGATATCATCTACTAACAAAATGCATTAATTACTTTATGCAGTCAATTAATGAAGTTTTCAACCACACAAATTGCACAATCTGTTATAAAATAATAAAAGAACAAGAGCAATATTGCAGAGAAAGAGACAGAGGAAATTCTTATTGAATTGGGATGAATTACAATGGAATAAAATCATCTATTTATAGGGAGATGCTGACTTAGCCACCAAGTAATAAACCCTAGAATCTCTCTAAATATAGACATTCACCATAAATAGAACTTTATTTATAACGCTCCCCCTTGAATGTCTATTCAACAGATAATGTGCCTCGTTAAAACCTTAACTAAATGAAAACCCAATGGGAAAAAAAATTCTAGAAAAGGAAAAAGAGTACACATGTCTAATAATACGCCCTTTGGTTGCCTCGTTAAAAACCTTGCATGGAAAACCCAGTGGGACAAAACCTTGTAAGGGAAAAAGAGTGCAACGCGCATTAACTCCCCCTGATGAGAGCATCAATTCACATCCTTGAGCCTTCGCATCCCGATCTTGTACACTAGCTTCTTGAAGGTTGACGTTGGTAGAGATTTTGTGAACAAATCAGCCATATTATCACTTGAACGAATCTGTTGCACATTGATATCACCATTCTTTTGAAGATCATGTGTGAAGAATAACTTTGGTGAAATGTGCTTTGTCCTATCTGCTTTTATGAATCCTCCCTTCAATTGAGCTATGCATGCTGCATTATCTTCATACAAAATTGTGGGTAGTTTGTCACACTTCAAACCACATTTGTCTCGAATAAGGTGTATTATAGACCTCAACCACACACACTCTCAACTTGCTTCATGAATAGCAATTATCTCAGCATGATTAGATGAAGTAGCCACAATTGATTGCTTAGTCGATCGCCAAGATATGGCAGTGCCTCCACAGGTAAACACATAACCTGTTTGAGATCGAGCCTTGTGTGGGTCGGATAAATATCCAGCATCGGCATAACCAACAAGATCAGGACTGCAATTATTGCCATAAAATAAGCCCATATCGGTAGTCCCCTTTAGATACCGCAATATGTGTTTGATTCCATTCCAATGTCTCCTTGTAGGAGCAGAGTTATATCTTGCTAAGACATTAACTGAAAAAGTTATGTCAGGCCTTGTAGTATTAGCAAGATACATTAGTGCACCAATTGCACTAAGATATGGTACATCAGGACCAAGTAGCTCTTCATTCTTTTCTTGAGGTCGGAATGGATCCTTATTCACATCAAGTGATCGAACAACCATCGGAGTACTTAATGGATGTGCTCCATCCATATAAAACCGTTTCAATACCTTTTCTATATAGGTAGATTGATGAATAAATATTCCGTTTGCCAAATGTTCAATTTTGTAAACCAAGACATAATTTTGTCTTTCCGAGATCTTTCATCTCGAATTCCTTCTTTAAATAATCAATTGCCTTTTGGAGTTCTATAGGAGTTCCAATAAGGCTTATGTCATCAACATATACGGCAAGTACAACAAATTCCGATGTTGTTTTCTATATAAAAACACATGGGCAAATGACATCATTTATATAGCCTTCCTTTAATAAATACTCACTAAGACGATTATACCACATTCGTCCTGATTGCTTTAGACTGTACAAAGATTTTTGCAATTTGATTGAAAATATTTCCCGGGACTTTGAATTATTTGCGTTAGGCATTTTGAATCCCTCGGGAATTTTCATGTATATCTCATTATCAAGTGAGCCATAAAGGTATGCGGTAACCACATGCATTAAATGCATGTCAAGCTTTTCATGGACAGCAAAACTAATGAGATAACGGAACGTTATAGCGTTCATAGCGGGTGAATATGTCTCTTCATAATCGACACCAGGCCTTTGTGAAAATCCTTGTGCAACAAGGCGTGCCTTATATCTTTGTACCTCGTTTTTCTCATTTCTCTTGCGTACAAAGACCCATTTATAGCCAACAGGCTTAACACCGTTAGGTGTTTGGACTATAGGCCCCAAAACTTCACGTTTTGCAAGTGAATTCAACTTTAATTGGATTGCTTCTTGCCATTTTGGCCAATCAAGTCTTTATCGACATTCTCCAACAGACTAAGGTTCAAGATCCTCACTTTCTTGCATAATGCTAGATGCAACATTATATGCAAAGACATAATCCACCACTATATCCATTCGATTCAAATTTGTCTCAATATCGATTGAATTTATTGATAGTTCCTTATTTTCTTGAGCCTCGGGCTCAGTGGATTCCTCATGAATCTCAGAATTTATTAAATTGTGGATTTCTTCATGAGATTCTTTCGTAGTGTCATTTTGATCATTTGTTTTCCTTTTTCTAGGATTTCGATCTTTGGAACCTAATGGTCTGCCACGTTTTAGGCGCGCTTTCGACTCATTAGCTATGACACTAGAAGAATGTCCAATATGGACATCAATACGGATTGGAACATTCTCTGCAGGGATATGTGATTTTGTTATCCTTTTCAAATCCGTAAATGCGTCTGGCATTTGATTGCTATTCTCTGCAAATGAATAATCTTTTGCACCTCTTTTTCACAAATAGACGCACGTGGATCAAGATGAGATGATGATGAATTTTTCCACAAAATTTCCCGTTTGGTTTCACCAACTTCTCCCCCTAATTTTGGGAAAAGTGTCTCATCGCATCGACAGTCTGCAAATCGTGCAGTAAACAAATCCCCCGTTAATGTTTTGAGGTAGCGAATAATAGAGGGCGATTCAAACCCAACATATATTCCTAACCTTCTTTGGGGACCCATTTTGGTGCGATCTGGCGGTGCTACAGGCACATATACTGCGCATCCAAAAATTCTTAAATGGGATATATTAGGTTCATGACCCAAAACTAATTGCAACGGGGAATATTTATGATAATTTGTCGGTCTGAGACGAACTAGCATTGCTGCAAGCAAAATGGCGTAACCCCAAACAGAAGTGCGATCTGGCGGTGCTACAGTAACGGTCTTGCTATCAGTTGCAGACGTTTAATTAAAGACTCTGCAAGGCCATTTTGAGTGTGAACATGAGCTACAGGATGTTCCACTATTATCCCAATTGATAAGCAATAATCATTAAATGCTTGGGATGAAAACTCATCAGCATTATCAAGTCTAATAGACTTAATTGGATTATCGGGGAATTGCGCCCGTAATCGAATTATTTGTGCCATTAATTTTGCAAATGCGAGGTTGCGTGATGACAATAGACACACATGAGACCATCTAGAAGATGCGTCTATTAAGACCATAAAATATCTAAATGACCCACTAGGTGGGTGAATAGGTCCACAAATGTCCCCTTGTATACGTTCCAAAAACGCAGGGGACTCAATCCCAACCTTTGTTGGAAATGATCTAATAATTAACTTGCCTTGATAACAAGAAGTGCAAGAAAATTCATTATTTAAAAGAATATTTAAATTCTTTAATGGATGCCCATTTGAGTTTTCTATAATTCGTCTCATCATAATTGATCCAGGGTGTCCCAATCGATCATGCCAAAGTACAAAAGTATTGGAATTAGTAACCTTTTGGTTTACAGTAGAATGTGCCCCAATTGCACTAATTCTTGTCCAATACAGGCCACAAGACAAAGATGGGAACTTCTCAATAGCCCTTTTCTGGCCAGAGACATTTTTGGTAATGATTGAGTATATTCAAGATTATTACTCATCTATTGAGCACAGTGTAAATTTCAGCTATGGTTGTGTTATCGGATCTATGCAAGAATAGGGTGACGTGGGATCACCCGCGGGTAATGCTTGGTAAGTCATTCAGCTTTTGGTTGGCTTCTAGACAACTCTGGGTACGCTCGAGGACGAGCGTTTGTTTAAGTGGGGAGGAGTTGACCGAACCCGAGCCGTCGTCTCATGAGAACCGCTCCGTTTCCCCCATTTCCTGCTTCGCTATCTTCATTATCAGTTTCTTGTGGAACGAGTTGAATTGGGTTAATTTTGAAGGAAATGAGACACTTAGTCTCTTAAGGAAGGCTTGTTTTAGAAAAGTCAACCGGATGTGACCTATGAGTTTAGAGGGCTCGGATTGTGAATTCCGACAATCGTGTTAGCTTCGGGGGATGATTTGTGACTTAGGAGTGTGATCGGAAGTGATTTGGAGGTCCGGTGTAGAATTAGGCTTGAATTGGCGAAGTTAGTATTTTGGCGAATTTCCGGTTTGATAGGTGAGATTTTTGATCCGAGGGTCGAATGGAATTCCGAGAGTTGCTGTAAGCTTCGTTAGGTGATTTGGGATGTGCGCGCAAAATTTTAGGTTATTCGGAGGTGATTTGGTTGGGTTTTTGATCAAATGCGTGTTTCGGAAGTTTTAGAAAGAACTTAGGCTTGAATCCGATGTAAATTTGGTGTTTTGAGTGTTAGTTTTGTGTTTTGAGAGTGGAACTAAGTGTTGAATGATCCATATTGACGTGTTAGTATGTTCGTATGCGGTCCCGAGGAGCTCGGGTGAGTTTCGGATAGGTTTGGGCTGCGTTGTGCTCGTTTTTCTTATGCTCGACGTCGTTACTTCAAGCATAAATGATATCATATTGAACAATGAGCTCCGATTACTGTTTGAATGAAGCATAGATCTGTATCGTAATTACGGACCCGTAGCAAAAAGAATCGTCGAATTTGGACATCGTATGAGGATTTTATGGCCATTTTACCAAGGTTGCCCAGATTTTCAGGTTAATGACGAAATTGTCCCTGACGGCGTATTAAAAACTTGCACTATTTGCAAATCTTAAAACCTACATATCTCCTTCATTATAAGGTCAAACTGAGTGATTCAAAAGCCTAAATTCATTAGAATTTCACAAGGGAATCCATTGGGAGCAGTAAAACGCAGTCGTGAATAGTAAAACTATAATGAGCAGGTCGAGTTTTCTTCCAATTTTTGAACGGAAGAAAGCTTCTGAGCCGATTTTTAAAGAGAAAATCAGTGGGTATCACAGAGGTAGTGATTTGATTATTAAAACTCGTATATGGGTGATTATAGACCATAATCCCAGCCTTTAATTCATGAAAAATAGTAGAAAAATAGGATTTTGGGCCCTGAGATTATGAGACCTTTAGGGGTCAATTTGAGGGTCAAACGGACTCCGATTTTTGGTGTTCTTTATATTGTACGGATCGGGAGAGATGAAGAACACTTTCTGTAAAATTTCTGAGTTTCGAGAAGTGGGCCCGGGCTCGGTTTGTCAATTTCGGGATTGGTTGATGTTTTTTGTATTATTTCGATTGGGATTGATGCTATAGCATAATGTGAACGTATTCGTTGTGGTTTGGTCAGACTCGACGCGCGAGAGGTCGATTGCAGAGGCAAGGGCATAGCAAGCTAGGATTTGGCCGGCTTGAGGTTAGTAATAGATGTAAATGTGTATTGAGGGTTTGAAACCCGAAATTTGCAACTATGTAGTGCTATGTTGAGGTGACTTGCACGTCGGATAACGGGCGTTGGGTAAGCACCGTCGGGGATCGTGACTTGGTCCGTCCCGTTAATAAAATTACTACCTAATTGATTGAAGCTTAGTAAGATCCTTATCAAAATGGATTAATTATTCATAATTGGCCTTTTTTGGTGCCAACTGATTGAATCCTTCAGGGATTGTTTTTAACTGGTTTCTTACCATATTTTCAGACAATTTGAACTCAGTCTAGTATTTAGTACTGTTGTGCAAACTCAGCCACTTTTTCTCAAAACTGGAACTTAAATAATATTCTATGAAGTTTGGGCTGAATATTTCTATATTATTGTGCCCGAGGGTCTTACATGATTCTGGACTGAGTATGGATCGAGCTGCGCGCCGCAGCAGTATTGTATGATATTGATATGAGCTTAGGGCCTAATGGATGCACGAGATGCTTGATATTGCGCTTGGGCCGTAAGGGGCCCCTCCCGGAGTCTGCACACCCCCAGTGAGCGCAGTCGACGATAAATAAATGGAGGCGGGCTGCCGCCGCAGCGGGTACTAGAGAGTATCGTACTATTGTTGCATGTCTTGATTGATTGTCATTCATTTACTTATCTTTGCAGATCATTTTTTCAATTGGTTTATTGATTGACATTATCTGGATTAAACTGCTGTAATTATAGCTTACATTGTGCCTATCCAGGATTTCTTACTCTCAACCCTTATTTATGTTTATTACTCTCTGGGTTGGAAGTACTCACATTACTCCATGCACCTTGTTGTGCAGATCTATGTGCACCCACTGAGGCTGAGTGAGATTTCTCTGCCGAGCATCATATCTGGGAGCATCAAGGTAGCTGCATGACGTGCGCAGTCCTGATCTTCCCATCTAACCTATTTGCTTTATTTCCGCATTTCTTTAGAGCAATATGTAGTAGGTTGACACCCGTTATTAGAGGCTCAGACTGTGACACCGGATTCTTCGGCTGTGTAGTAGTATTTCTACTTGGGTTTTCGCATGTTTTAATTATATTTCAGAGTTTCAGTATTATGACTTAGTAATTATTGTTGTTTAATTGAATCAATGAACTGCATAAAAAAAGGTAAGTTGTTAAATTGGTCGGGCTTGCCTTAGCAGTGTGTTGGGCGCCATCACGACCGGGGTTGGGGTCGTGACAAAATATATGTGTCTATCCCTGTCACGACCCAAAATCACTAAGGGTCGTGATGGCGCCGAACACTGCTGTCAGGCAAGCCCAACCAAATTACTTAATCAAATTCTCGTTTTAAACTTTTGAAATCTAGGATTTTCCTTCAAATTTAGCGATTTAAAAAATAATATCTCAAATCAAATTTAAAATGATAAGCAGTTAATACAAAATACTTCAAACCATCCCAGAACCCGGTGTCACAAGTGCATGAGCATCTACAGATAAGTAAATAAAATACAAACATCCGTCCGAAATACTAGATTCACGTGAATCCATTGAACTTTTATACGGGATCTGCTCCTGCTCATAAACGTCATAAAAAGTACTCCATTCAATTAAGATTGTGTTATAATAGAGTTCTATTTATGGTGAATGTCTATATTTAGAGAGATTCTGGGTTTATTACTTGGTGGCTAAGTCACCATCTCCCTATAAATAGAGGGTCTATTCCATTTGTAATTCATCCCAATTCAATAGAATTTCCTCTGTCTCTTTCTCTGCAATATTGCTCTTGTTCTTTTATTATTTATAAACACGTTACAGCACGAGACTCTACCGTCTCAAGAAGCTCTTTGAGAAGATTAAGGTATAACTTTTCTCCTCTTTTTAATTATGACTGACATTATGAAAAGAAAGTTCGTTGCCCTTGAAATTTCGGGCAAGAACTATATGACATGGGTGTTGGATGCTGAAATCCATTTAGATGCAATGGGTCTTGGAGACGCCATTAAAGACAGAAATAAAGGATCTACCCAAGAGTGTTCTAAGACCTTGATTTTCTTGCCAATCACCCTTGATGAAGGGTTGAAAATAAAATATCTCACAGTTAAAGATCCACTTGTTTTGTGGAATGGCTTAAAAGAAAGATATGACAACTTAAAGTTGGTCACTCTTCCACAAGCACGATATGATTGGGCCATCTGAGGCTCCAAGACTTTAAGTCTTTCTAAATATAATTCTGCGATGTTCAGAATCACTCTTAAATTGAAACTCTGTGGAGATACTATCACTGATTATGATATGCTTGAAAGAACGTTTACAACGTTTCATGCCTCCAATATGGTCCTGCAACAGCAGTACAGAGAGAAAGGTTTCAAGAAGTACTTGAGCTGATTTCTCTTCTCCTTGTGGCTGACGACGAAACAACGACTTGCTCATGAGAAATCACGAAAAATCGACCCACTGGGTTACACCATTGCCTGAAGTGGATGAGGTGTATTCCCATTATGCTAAGCGTGGAAAAGGCCATGATTCTATTCGTGGTCGTGGTCGTGGCCGACCGTGGCCGTAGACAGTGAAGAAATTTTTCCTGGTGTTAATCATCCCCCAAAGAGAAATAACCACCAAAATGGAAAGGGAAAGAATGAGAAGCCAAAGGCAAATGTTCAGAAACTGAATGTTATTGTTGCGGGTGAAAAGGGCATTGGGCAAATATTTGTCGTGTACAAGAAATTTGGTTGAGCTTTATATCAAGCATCTCTAAGAATAAAGGCCTGAAGCCAATTTTGTCTCTGACAATGATTTTGACATCACCCACTTGGATGTGGCAGACTTCTTTGACACCCTGATGGGGAAATAGGCCACTTGATCGGTGATGGATCTGTGGTTAAAGACGATTGAAGTAGTTTGATTTTTATTTTTTATATATTTATAATAGCTAATAAACATCATGTAATCATAGTTCTTTACATGAGTAGTACTCATTAGTATCAATTAGTATTACTTTATGAATTAGTGTTAGTTCATTTGATTAATTATAATTCTAGTATTTGTTTTAAAACAATGTTTCAGTTTGCTTAATATTGAAGAATAATATATTCTTTATTAAAATAATGTTGTGAATATGAAAAGAATACTAATACTGGTATTGAACAGAAAAGGTACGAATACATGTCTTTAAATTGACCATAGTAGTTATAAACGTGGTATAATAGCTATCTGCCACTGATTTACCACCAAACTAATTTATAAGTGGTAGAAAACTTTATAAGGAGTATAACTTTTTTTAGCCTAAACATATAGACATCATCATCATTGCCCTTTATGTACCTTCCATTAAAAGGTTGTCGATTGAGGAAAGCAGATACGTAGTACTACTAGGAGAAGTAGTATTCTTTATGTTTCTGTTTTTCTGTTTCATAAACAAAAGGTTGTTAGTTATTTTACTTGTTTTGATAACGGAGGAAAATCAATCGCGAAACAGAGAGCGGCAACCTTTTTTTTATATTGATACAAGCTACTGTATATAGAGACATTTAATCGCAATATGATTTATTTAGTTTTTTAATCATTCATTAGTATTATAAGTATACATTCTGAAAATATAAATTTATTCGTATATTTCTTGTATGTCAAACAATGGGAAGCAAATATGGATATCTCACAAAACAAAACTTGGATCAAAGTTCAATTGTAAAAATATCTGTTTAGTTGATTCATGTACAACACATACAATATTCAAAGAGAAGAGATATTCTCTCATTTAAGTATGTGTAACGCAGATGTTACTACAATTTCTGGTAGCAGTAAATTAATTGAAGGCTCTGGAAGAGCTACTATAACTCTGCCTAAAGAAACAATACTTATCATAGAGAATGCAATGTTCTCCTCCAAGTCAAGAGGAACTTGTGAGTTTTAAAGATATCCGCCGAAATGATATCATATTGAGGA
>NW_017670743.1:467070-469460 GCF_001879085.1 Nicotiana attenuata
TAAATAAATCATATTGCGATTAAATGTCTCTATATACAGTAGCTTGTATCAATATAAAAAAAATGGTTGCCGCTCTCTGTTTCGCGATTGATTTTCCTCCGTTATCAAAACAAGTAAATAACTAACAACCTTTTGTTTATGAAACAGAAAAACAGAAACATAAAGAATACTACTTCTCCTAGTAGTACTACGTATCTGCTTTCCTCAATCGACAACCTTTTAATGGAAGGTACATAAAGGGGCAATGATGATGATGTCTATATGTTTAGGCTAAAAAAAGTTATACTCCTTATAAAGTTTTCTACCACTTATAAATTAGTTTGGTGGTAAATCAGTGGCAGATAGCTATTATACCACGTTTATATACTACTATGGTCAATTTAAAGACATGTATTCGTACCTTTTCTGTTCAATACCAGTAATTAAGTATTCTTTTCATATCACAACATTATTTTAATAAAGAATATATTATTCTTCAATATTAAGCAAACTGAAACATTGTTTAAAACAAATACTAGAATTATAATTAATCAAATGAACTAACACTAATTCATAAAGTAATACTAATTGATACTAATGAGTACTACTCATGTAAAGAACTATGATTACATGATGTTTATTAGCTATTATAAATATATAAAAAATAAAAATCAAACTACTCAATCGTCTTTAACCACAGATCCATCACCGATCAAGTGGCCTATTTCCCCATCAGGGTGCTCAAAGAAGTCTGCCACATCCAAGTGGGTGATGTCAAAATCATTGTCAGAGACAAAATTGGCTTCAGGGCCTTTATTCTTTAGAGATGCTTGATAAAGCTCAACCAAATTTCTTGGTACACGACAAATATTTGCCCAATGCCCTTTTCCACCGCAACAATAACATTCAGTTTCTGAACCATTTGCCTTTGGCTTCTCATCTTTCCCTTTCCACTTTTGGTGGTTATTTCTCTTTGGGGGATGATTAACACCAGGAAAATTTCTTCACTGTCTACGGCCACGGTCACGGCCACGACCACGACCACGAATAGAATCATGGCCTTTTCCACGCTTAGCATAATGGGAATACACCTCATCCACTTCAGGCAATGGTGTAGACCCAGTGGGTCGATTTTCGTGATTTCTCATGAGCAAGTCGTTGTTTCGCTCAGCCACAAGGAGAAGAGAAATCAGCTCAAAGTACTTCTTGAAACCTTTCTCTCTGTACTGCTGTTGCAGGACCATATTGGAGGCATGAAACGTTGTAAACGTTCTTTCAAGCATATCATAATCAGTGATAGTATCTCCACAGAGTTTCAATTTAGAAGTGATTCTGAACATCGCAGAATTATATTTAGAAACAGACTTAAAGTCTTGGAGCCTCAGATGGGCCCAATCATATCGTGCTTGTGGAAGAGTGACCAACTTTAAGTTGTCATATCTTTCTTTTAAGCCATTCCACAAAACAAGTGGATCTTTAACTGTGAGATATTCTATTTTCAACCCTTCATCAAGGTGATTGCGCAAGAAAATCAAGGTCTTAGAACACTCTTGGGTAGATCCTTTATTTCTGTCTTTAATGGCGTCTCCAAGACCCATTGCATCTAAATGGATTTCAGCATCCAACACCCATGTCATATAGTTCTTGCCCGAAATTTCAAGGGCAACGAACTTTCTTTTCATAATGTCAGTCATAATTAAAAAGAGGAGAAAAGTTATACCTTAATCTTCTCAAAGAGCTTCTTGAGACGGTAGAGTCTCGTGCTGATAACGTGTTATAAAATAATAAAAGAACAAGAGCAATATTGCAGAGAAAGAGACAGAGGAAATTCTTATTGAATTGGGATGAATTACAATGGAATAGAACCCTCTATTTATAGGGAGATGGTGACTTAGCCACCAAGTAATAAACCCCAGAATCTCTCTAAATATAGACATTCACCATAAATAGAACTCTATTTATAACACAATCTTAATTGAATGGAGTACTTTTTATGACGTTTATGAGCAGGGACAGATCCCGTATAAAAGTCATGGATTCACGTGAATCTAGTATTTCGGACGGATGTTGTATTTTATTTACTTATCTGTAGATGCTCATGCACTTGTGACACCGGGTTCTGGGATGGTTTGAAGTATTTTGTATTAACTGCTTATCATTTAAATTTGATTTGAGATAATTATTTTTTAAATCGCTAAATTTGAAGGAAAATCCTAGATTTCAAAAGTATTAAAACGAGAATTTGATTAAGTAATTTGGTTGGCTTGCCTGACAGCAGTGTTCGGCGCCATCACGACCCTTAGTGGATTTTGGGTCGTGACAGGGATAGACACATATTTAGTTACGTACCCCGAACCCCCCGGTACCCGGTCGGTACTGGGTCCGGCCCCGAACCCGAACCCACCTTACGG
>NW_017670744.1:0-28936 GCF_001879085.1 Nicotiana attenuata
ATTATAGCCCAGAATAAAGTAAAATACATCAGAAAAAATCAAAGTACAACCATAGAGAGCCTGATTCAGACTTCATGTCTGAAATATGAGGTAAACCAACTCCACAAGATCATGACCCAAAGCCTTTCTCCCATTTGGATATGTCAAAGTTCCCTAAGAGCCTCAAAGGGGACTCCGGGAAATGCTCACACCCAAATGTATTGTCAGATTAGGACAAGTGCAGTGTGGAAAGGCCAGCCCTCAAGTGTCCAAGTTCAGAGGGAACTCAAGGTCCCAAGGCAAGGCTCACAAGAGGGGGGGCAGAACTTAGAGACTAAGAGAGAGTGCAGTGCAGAAGCAGAATTCTGAGAGGGGAAAAAGGGGAAAGGAGATGGAGATAAGTGCACATAAGGGGTTTAGAGGGGATAGGGAAATTGCAAGAGGCAAGGGCAAGTTGTGGGCATGCCCAGCAACGGAGAATGCTAGCATACCATAAGCTTGCCAAACACATATTAATAGAGGCTAGGATCCTAAGGGACCAGGTTTGGTTCATGGGCAACAATTTACATATTGCCATGCTCCAATCCATAGCTTAAACACACAAGGGGTGGGGAATAGGGATTTATAATAGAAACAGGCAGAAAGAAATCAGCATGCTAATTTGAGTGTTGGACTATACAGAAACAGTAAGTAGACATGGATACAAAAAGCAGTAAATAAACACATTGTTGTGGTGCTTAAAGCTTAAATCAGGGCATACCAGTTTCAAAGAAAACAAATACAGAAAGGCAGCAGGTCTTGTAAACATGCCACAATGCAGACAAGAAGAGAGAATACTATTGTGTATAAGTGTGAATTCAGAAAGACTATGAATGAGTGTGTTAATGAAAGAGTCGTGCATTTATAGTGTAAAAATCAGGCAGAAATAAGGTATGAAAACAGTTAAGGAACTGAATATCAATTAAGAATCAATCACACAAGACTTCCTTTAATTAAGGAATTCAGATCAAACGGTAAAAGTTATTTGAGGAAAGAAATCAAACAAGCATTTTGTGCAAAGTAGGTAATTAGGGGTAAATACATAGAAGTTTATTTTAGGGGCAGAGCTTTGAAATACACGGTTGTATAAATAAGGTAAGAAAGAATCAATTAGTAGCCAGTAAATCAAGGATCAGAGATTTTGTAATCACTGGTCCATGAATGAACCAAGTCAGAAAAGTTAAAGAAAGTCAAATAGCTTAAATTGAGTCATAGGGAAATTAGCAAACAAGGAAAGAAATCAATCAAACCTATATAGAAGGGAGTCTGAAACTAATCAAAATTTGAAAGCCATTTTAGAGGGGAAGTCCAGCACATATAAAGAGTACACAAGTATCAGGCTTGCGAGAAGGGATCAAGTAAAAGGTCTTATAGAGTTTGGCAAAAGTCAGAATCATATGAAGAAACAAAATTGAAACAATGATTTTGAAACTTAATGAAGCAGTAGATGAAGCAATTCTAGGAACTCAAATAGGTCCAAAAATTAGGTTTTTTTTCTTTTGTTTGAAATCAGGCAAGTTCAAAGATGAAGAGTCAGCAAATCACCTAGCCAGGGGTCTCAAAACTCGGATGAACCTCCATATTTTAGGGTTCGACCATCAATCGAGTGCCGAGATGAGAGGGCAAGTACTCAAGAAAGCAGAAGATACTAGTCGAAACAAATTCAAAGGTCTCAGAAAGGAACTGGGACCTTCGACATGCCTTTCAGTAACAGAAACTCATGAGAAACAAAGTAAAAAAGTAACATGCGACTCACAGTAGGAGAACTGGTAGAGAAAACAAATAAGAATATGGTAGGAGAATCTTAACAAGAGCACAGTAGGAGCAACATAGTAAAAGAACATGGTAGAAGCAATTTAACAAGAACACAATAGGAGTATATGATAGAAGAACATGGTAGAAGCAATTTAACAAGAACACAGTAGGAGAAGCGTAATAAAAAAACACACAAGAGGGAAAGAAAATCAGAGAAACATACAAGAAAATCGGAAAAACACACAAGAGAAAAAAAAAAGAAAATCAGAGAAACATAACTCAAAACCCTAGATCGGAAAAATAGAGGTTTTGAAAGGATAGTTTTTTAAAGGAAATATCAGAAAATCGTTTAAAAGCTTAGGGAAAACGCGGATTTGGAACAGATCTAAAGAGATCGGAAAAACCTCAAAGCTAGGGTTTCAGAGGAATCCAAAAGGTGAGAAAGGCTTGGATCTAAGCAGGAGGAGTTGAAGCCAGGCTCGAACAGACACGACTTGCCGGAGCAAGGCCGGAGATGGCTATGGAACTTGAATCAACAAAGGCCTGGACCCAACTCTTCGTGGTCGAGTCATGAAGCTTCAGTTAACTAAACGTGAGGAGCCATAAGTGGTTTGGTGGGTGGTGAAACCACCATGGACTCAGGTCAGAAGGTGGCCGGAGAAGATGAAGGGAACTCATCGGAGAGGAGGGGGAAGGGGGAAGGTTCTAGAGATAGAGAGATAGAGACGAGTGAGGCAAAATGAGGGGTTTGGGGGGGGTCGTTTGGCTTAATTAGGTAAGAACTGATAAGGGCCGTTGATCCTTTAGATCAACGGCTAGGATTTAGTAAGGTTTTGGGTCGGGTAGGGGTAACTGGGGCCTGGGTCAGGTTTTAATTGGGATTGGGCTTGAAATTGAGGTCCAATTTGGGGTCAGATTTTAGGTTAAAGTCAAAAAACAAAAATTGGGCTATTATTTAAATAGCCAATTTTCCCTTTTAAAAATATAAAAATAGTATGATTTCTAGAAATAAATTGAAAGCACCAAAATGATCTATAATACATAATTATCAATTTAAAAATATGAAATCTCATTTTATGAATATGAGACGAATTTAAACCTAAAAATGGCTAATATTGCAATTATGCAATTCTATCCTTAAAAATACCAAATAAATTTGTAAAAAATGTGTGAAAAATACCTTAGCCAAATTTTAATATAAACATGAGACTCCAATAAATGAATTACCAAAAATGACAATTTTGGGGATAATATTGGGTCTTCCTTGATAAAATAAGGCAGTAAATTGATTTAAAAATCATTGAAAAATTAAGGAAAATAATGTAGCCTTGGGGTATACTTATATATGCATATACATGCTATTTTGAAAGGTATTTTGCATATAAAAATACAGGGAAGAATTGGGTATCAACAGCTGCCCCTCTTTACCCAGGAAGGATGAAAGAGTTGTCGGGTAAAGATATGATGGCCAATTTTGACCGAACGAAGGGGTTTGAAAAGATTTGGCCGCGCCCTGGCTTCTGAACTGCCTACATATCCCTGGTTTTACAGGAATCAGGCCATATGTAGTTCAAGATCCGTCGGCGGAATATGCCGATGTAGACTTTTCAAGAACGGACGCAATATTCAGGTTGGGATGAATGGTTAAGGTCTAACAGGGCTGCAGGAACTGGAGCGGGATCACTCCTGTCGAGATGGCCGTTGCTCGCCGATTTACCTGCAAATAAGCAATACAAGCGTATATGGTGCATTAATTTAAACATGATGCAAGTTCCCGTCGGACCATGAATGCTGTCCTTGGACGGTTAGGATGACGTCCTTAGACTATGAAGTCCCGGGCCATGAAGCGTATAATAAAGGATTCGCAGGCCATGAAATGATGCTCTCGGGCTATGATAATGGTGCCTCCAAACTATGATGCCTTTGAATAATGATATGTAGAATATAAAAGGGATCCTTAGGCCATGGCATGGCGTTCTCGGGCTATGAAAATGGTGCCTCCGAACAATGACGCCTTTAGATAATTTGGCGATCTTTCAGCCCATGAAATGCAGTAGTTGGCGATCTTTCAGCCCATGAAATGCAATAAGTGGCGATCATTAAGCCATTGCAGAATGTAAATAAAGTGGCGATCTTTCAACCATGCAAATGTAAATAAGGCGGCGATCTTTCAGCCATGCAAATGTAAATAAGGCGGCGATCTTTCAGCCATGCAAGATGTATAAATGAAGTGGCGATCTCTGCGCCATGCAAATGTAAATGAAGTGGCGATCTTTCAGCCATGCAAATGTAAATGAAGTGGCGATCTTTTAGCCATGCAAATGTAAAATAAAGCGGCGATCTTTCAGCCATGCAAATATAAAAATGAAGTGGCGATCTTTCAGCCGTGCAAGATGCAAAAATACAGTGGCGATCATTCCAGCCATGCAAATGTAAATAAAGTGGCGATCTTTTAGCCGTGCAGGATGTAAAATGAAGTGGCGATCTTTCAGCCATGCAGAAATGCAGATGGAGACATCATTTAGTCTCGGAAGGCAGAATGGTAGCCTTATGCAATGTAGAAAATGCAGATGGAGATAGTGTTTAGTCTCGGAAGGCAGAATGGTAGCCTTATGCAATGCAAAAAATGCAGATGGAGACAATGTTTAGTCTCGGAAGGCAGAATGGTAGCCTTATACAATGCAGAATATGCAGATGGAGATAGTGTTTAGTCTTAGAAGGCAGAATGGTAGCCTTATGCAATGCAGAATATGCAGATGGAGACAATATTTAGTTTTGGAAGGTAGAATGGTAGCCTTATGTAATGCAGAATATGCAGATGGAGACAGTGTTTAGTCTCGGAAGGCAGATTGGTAGCCTTATGCAATGCAGAAATAAAGTAAAGTGGCAGATGGTAGTAGAGTTTCTTAGCTGATAGCAAGTTTCGGTGTCGGGATCGCTGGGGATATTATGATATAGAGGATATTACTGGCGTGCTGGGCTGACCAGTCGGTGAGTGCGACAATCCTGAGAGTTGAATTCATGAATCGATGTGTAGTATGGTATATGCTTTCGTAATCCAAATGCCTGCATCCAAAGAAAAATCGTGAGTTTTGTAGAGGGGAGGTTAGTTTGTGTCCCTGCCGGCCTTGCTTGACCTGTTCGGCTTTGATCCGGTGATACGACATGCGCTATTGGGGTAGTACGACACAAGTAACTTCGTTAATAAACATGCATGAGTTTGTAAAAGTACGACATAAGTATATATTTAACAAATAGTTTTTAGATGAACCGACGACTGTGACGTGGTTCAAGACATTGCAACCTTCTTGCTCCGGAATTTTGAGGGTCCTCCTCAAAATTCTGCCCCAGTTTCCAATTGCGGGGAAAATAAAATTTTTATTAAATTGTGACCGAACCCATTAAGCTGCCTACGTATTCCCTCTTAAACGGGAATCAGGTCAGACGTAGTTCAAATTACATCATAGAGGAAAGCATAAGATTACACATAGTAGCACTTGACTGCATCTGAATTAATTGGTTTTGGCCAAACTTCTCCGTCCATTTCGGCAAGTATAAGGGCTCCTCCTGTTAGAACCCGGTGAACCATGTATGGACCTTGCAAGTTGGGAGAGAATTTCCCCTTGGCTTCATCTTGATGCGGGAAAATTTTCTTTAATACCAGATGTCCCAGTGTGAACTGTCTCGGCTTGACTCTCCATTTGAAGGCTCTGGACATTCTGTTCTGAAAAAGTTGACCATGGCAAACTGCGTTCATTCTTTTTCCATCTATAAGAGCTAGTTGTTCGTAGCGACTCTTCACCTATTCTGCATCGTCGAGCTCAGCTTGTTGTATGATCCTCAAGGAAGGGGTTTCTACTACGACGGGAATGATGGCTTCTGTACCATAAACCAGCATATAAGGGGTTGCCCCGGTTGATGTGCGTACAGTGGTGCGATACCCCAATAAAGCAAATGATAGCTTTTCGTGCTATTGCTTGTGCTTCTCTATCATTTTTCTCAATATCTTCTTGATGTTCTTGTTGGCGGCTTCTACAGCTCCATTCATCTGAGGCCTGTAGGCTGTAGAATTCTTGTGTTTGATCTTGAAGGTTTCACACATAGCTTTAATTAAGTCGCTGTTGAGGTTGGAGCCATTATCAGTAATGATTGACTCTGGAACCCCGAACCGACAGACGATACGGTCGCGGACAAAGTCTGCCATGACTTTCTTAGTTACTGCTCTGTAAGATACTGCTTCGACCCATTTGGTGAAATTGTCGATTGCTACTAGGATGAACATGTGCCCATTGGAAGCGACCAGCTCGATTGGACCAATAACATCCATCCCCCAAGCGGCGAAAGGCCATGGTGAGCTTGTTGCATTAAGCTCATTTGGTGGCACCTTTATCATGTCTGCATGTGTCTGGCAGCGGTGGCATTCCCGGACATACTGGATGCAGTCTGTCTCCATAGACATCCAAAATTCACCGGCTCGGAGGATCTTCTTGGCTAAGACAAAGCCGTTCATATGCGGACCACAAGTCCCAGCATGGATTTTCTCTAGCACTTTGGATGCTTCCTTTGCATCGACACACCTTAGTAGTCCCAGATCCGGAGTCCTCCTATATAGGATTCCTCCACTATGAAAGAAGTTGTTGGATAACCTCCGAAGGGTGCGCTTCTGAATAGGACCTGCAAGCTCTGGGTATTCCCACTTTGCTAAATATTCCTTGATATCATGAAACCAAGGTTTTTTGTCTTCCTCTTCTTCAACGTGGGCACAATAAGATGGCTGATCATGGAGTCATAGCCCTCATGTAGGTGGCCCCTGCATTCTTTAACCCAAACGGCATTATCTTGTAGCAGTACATCCCCTACGGCGTAACGAAAGCCGTTTTCTCAGCATCCTCTTCGTCCACACAGATCTGGTGATAGCCAGCAAAACAATCCATGAATGATTGCAGTTCATGCTTGGCAAAATTGTCGATCAGAATGTGTATGTTCGGCAAGGGGAAGTCATCTTTCGGACTAGCCCAGTTGAGATCCCGGTAGTCGACACAGACTCTTACCTTCCCATCCTTCTTTGGCACTGGCACAATGTTAGCTAACCACGTCGGATATTCAACTACCCTGAGAACGTTAGCTTTGACCTGCTTGGTGACTTCTTCCTTGATTTCCAAACTCATATCCGGCTTGAACTTTCTGAGCTTCTGTTTTATCGGCGGACATATTGGATCGGTTGGCAGTTTGTGTGCCACAATAGATGTACTCAGACCATTCATGTCATCGTACTACCAGGCGAATATGTCCTCATATTCTTTTAGAAATTCTGTGTATTCCCTCTTTACTGATGACGATAAGTGAACGCCGATTCGTGTTTCTTTGACCTTCTCTTCATCTCCCAGGTTAACAATCTCAGTCTTGTCCGGGTTGGACTTAGGCCTGTTTTCAAAAGTCTCAACTTCCTTAACAATCTCTTCCGGTATGTCATCATCCTCTGAGTCTATGTCTGTTTGTTGCTTTGTCTCATTGCATGTCACAGTCATTGATTCATCAATATAAGTAATAGTAATGCTGTATAAGTAATGTAATGAGAGAAAACAATAAGAGTAGGATTTATAAGGAAATTGAAATGCTTTGATAAATTCCGTAACTGTTTTTGAACATTGGAGATCTTATTGCGAAATCAAAACTGCGAAAGGAAAGATAACTAGTAAAATAAATGCATGATGCTTGTTTAGCCTTGCTACCCCGAGGCTCGCTGGGCTCTGCTGGTTTGGATGGTCCAGTTATTGAGGCATGCTTGTCTGCTTACAGCCTGTATTGAAGGGCCTTCCTCCCCCTCCTCCTTGAAAACGACACAATAATCCATATCATCATCTTCTAGGAATACATTCCTCATTGCTGCCAGTGCTTCCTCTTCTTCTGACCCATAGATAACTTCGGCCGGTTGGAAAGTCTGCTCCAAGCGTGGTATTGGCTGCTCCAATGGGTAGTAAGGACCGTGCCATGGTGGTGACCAGTGGTTGAACTCCTCCCAAGTATACTCATACCCCAATCCGAAGGTGGTGCCATGTTTCTTGAGCTTGATGGGCTTAGCGATTCCTTGGAGGTTCTTGCCAAGTCCTTTGCGAGGTTCGTATCCGCTCCATTTCAGTATGCTTTCAATCTTGTTGTCCCACCATTTGTCTTTATCAACAGCGTTGACCCGCTCGATGTGGTGATAAGTTTCCTCGCCTATCCTTCTTCTGCCTCCTATTGCTGGGATGGTCTGGAGACTGTATATGGGATTGCTACCGTCGCTGTGAATGATCACTTCTTGGTGATTCCGCTCAAACTTCACTGCCTGATGTAGTGTTGATGCTACGGCTCCAGTGGCATGAATTCATGGTCGTCCCAACAACAGATTGTAAGATGCCGGCACGTCTATTACTTGAAAATCAACATCAAACCATGTAGGCCCCATTTGCAAAAACAGGCTAATTTCCCCAATGATGGACCTTTGGGAACCATCGAAAGCTTTGACGTTGATGGCCCCGTTTTTGATCTCGTGCAGTCCCTTTCCCAGCGTTCTGAGTGTTACCAATGGACAAATATTGAGGCTGGACCCTCCATCAATCAAAATCCTGGTGATAAAAAATAATCTTCACACTGCACGGTGATGTGCAACGCGTTGTTGTGACTCAACCCCTCTGGTGGCAGCTCATCTTCATGAAAAGTGATCTTGTGACTTTCCAATACCTGTCCAACCATGTTTTCCATCTCTCCTCCGGTGATGTTGCTTGGTACATATGCCTCACTTAGCACCCTTAACAGGGCATTCTTGTGTGCATCAAAACTTTGTAGCAAAGCCAGGATAGAAATTTGTGCCGGTGTTCTGTTCAGCTGATCAATGACTGAGTATTCTTTGGCTTGTATCTTTCTCCAGATATCGTCGGGCCCAGTTTCAGTGATGGTTGGACGACTAGAGGCCTGCTTGCTTGACTCAGCCAAATGTTTCGGGGTATAAAGCCTACCAGTTCTCGTCATACCCTGTGCCGCAATAGCTTCTCCGAACGTAACCTTGCCTTTCCTTCTTGCCTCGGCTGTGTAGTCCCATGGTATAGCTTTCGTATGGAACGGAGTTATGGCTGACATTGCCACTGGAATTGGCGTGGCTATCTTTACCACGAATGAAGCCTGCACCTTGGGCGGTAAAACTGCGACTTCGAATGGTGTAGGTGCCTTTGCTGGAGACACAAGTTCGACCTCAATTGGTGCTGGCGTTTTTGCGAAGGATAGTGCTTCAAAATCGAGTGGCATAGACATATTTACCTCGGCGTCCCCGAAGAGCTGAATCTGGACTACAATCGGATTAAGGTCGACTATTGGCTTCTTTGGATCGTCACCTTCTGTGATTAAACAGATCGATCCCTTGGGATCCCAATCATCCTCTATTTCAATCATGTGAATGCCTCCACCTTTGTGATCTGGAAGAGGGTTATTGCGGACATTCGGAGCAGGCTCCTTTGCCACAATAATCTTGTTATCAATTAAAAGTCTGGATCTTATCTTTTAGAGAGCGGCATTCATCAATAGTGTGTCCTTTCATGCCAGAATGGTATGCACGAGACTTATTTGGATTAACCTACTAAGAAGGGTTCTCAGGGGCAGCAGGGATAGGGGTGACGTAACCAGCGGTTTTGAGTCTTTCATACAACTGGTCGATAGGTTCAGCAATAGCCGTGTACTGTTTTGGGGGTCTTCGATCAAAATTTGGTCGAGGTCTAGGGAAGTTTTGGCGTGGAGGAGGGGATTGGTAGTGGGATGGTTGAGTGTTGTAGGCTTGGTAAACATGTGTTGGTTGGGAATATTTGGGTGAAGTGGGCTGATATGTGGGAGGTGATTGATAGGTGAGTGGTGGAGTTTGGTAAGAGGGTGAGGGTGCTTGGTAATTTGGGGTAGGCTGATATGTGAGTGGGGGCATCGGGTATGTTTGGTATTTGATGGGAGATTTGGTTCTCTGTGCAACCATTAAGGCTCCTATGTCCCTTTTCTTGGACACACCGCCTGACTGTTAGGCCTTGTTTGTAGCTCGCAAAGCCTCAAAATTCGTAACCATACCGCTTTTGATGCCCTCTTCGATCCTTTCTCCCAGCTTGATAATGTCAGAAAATTTATGGCATTCGATCATCTTCAGCCTCTCATAATAGTGTGGGTCTTGGGCCCGAATGAAGAATTTGTTCATTTTCTCTTCCTCCAAAGCAGGCCTAACCTTAGCAGCTTCGGACCTCCATCGAGTGGCATACTCACGGAATGTTTCAGTGGGCTTCTTCTTCGGATTTTGAATATAGAACACATCTGGCGCGATCTCAGTATCGAACCTGAATCTGTCCATAAAATCAGATGCCATGCTTACCCAGTTCGACCACTTCTTGGGATCTTGGCTAATGTACCAAGATAAGGCATCCCCCTTCAAGCTCCTCATGAAAAGCTTCATGCGTATTTTCTTGTCTTTTCCTACTCCAACCAATTTGTCACAGTACGTTCTCAAATGGACCCTTGGATCCCCTGTACCATCGAACATTTCGAACATAGGAGGTTTGTACCCCTCGCGCAGTTCGACATCGGGCTGTATGCAAAGATCTTCGTAGTTTAGCCCCTCAATTCCCTTACTACCTTCAACGCCTTGAATTCTGCTAGTCAACTTTTTAAGCTCTTCTGCCAGATTTCTGATGAGCAAGTCCTTATCATCGGACTCGGGTGCGCTTGAGATAGGCTGGGTGGAGTGTAGCACAGCCTCCACGTAGATGGGGGTATTATTTTGGGTGTGGCAGCAGTCATTTGTGGAGTTCTGGAGCAGTGGGGTGTTATTTGAGGTATGGCAGATATTGCAATGGTGGTGAGGAGTGGGAAGGTTTTGTTGCTTTGGGATATGTTGTGGAGGTACAGGATTCTGAGTATTTGGGAAAGTAACCTCTAGAGTGGTGAGGGAAAATGACAGATTTGCCAGATTCCGGACTTGATCAAGTTCTTCCTGAAACTTCAGCAGCTTTTGTTCTAGTTGAGATGCATTTTCCTTGGGGACCAGAGTACCATGAGTGACCTCTACCCGTTCAGTTGAGTTCTCCTTTCTGGCGTTGTTCAAATCTTCCATTTTCCCTTTGTTCTTGTGCCTGACAGGATTGAGAGGAGGAGTAGGTTGAGGGCCCCTGGATCTCGTAAAATATGATGATGTTGCCAGAGTTCACGAACTAACCTTTGGGGAGGGGAATAAACAAAAAGTGAAACAAAAAGGTAACAAGTCAGTGAGGATTATATATAAAAAATAATGCAATATTTAAACATACAGTGCAAGAACGTAAAGCGTGTCCTAATTTGGGGACTTCTTTATGTCTGAGGTAGGCCTAGCAACAAGTTGATTTGGAGAACTTGGAATGCTAAATGCCTCATTTCATTGATAAAAAGTAGGCGAATCCCAAATTGACACTAAATAATAGGAAATAAAAGTCACTAGTGGCCATTGGCCTTATTACATTCATAAAACGAAAAAAGTAAATTCCTATCTACTTGGTCCCAGAAGGACCTTCCTCAGGTTGAATGCTCTCGTTGATCAAATCCTCCAGTTTGTGTAGGTTCACCAGTAAAAATGCCTTCGCCGGGTGTTCTCCTTCGTTTCCCTCAGCGTTCTGGCAGTCGGTGACTCTCTTCCTCAATTTCCCTTCCAATTCCAGCAGACTATACTCCAGATATTCCAACTTTTTGCTAGCTTTGGCGGCCCTCTCTTTCCACTCGTTGATTTGGTCATTTGATGGAAGATTCCTCCACCAGTCTAGCAAGAGTGAGAGTGTGCTAACAATACCGAAGCTAGGGACCTCGTTCTTCATTTTCTACAGAACGAAAGGGTTAGACCCTACCCCCACCAAACTTGACTATTTAATATCAACAATTAGCATGAAAGCATTTAGTTCTCCAAATAAATGCACAGAACGTGATGATGTCTGTTTGGGTTCTAGGGAAACCCAGTGGACTTTGGACAAGGCTATCTTAAAGAGTCATTATGCGGACAACATAACTAACTTGGCTAGGTTTGACCATGATGCATGCACAGTTAAACAGAGTAAGGTTTCTATGGGGTTTTAGACTGGTACCCTTGAGCGGACAACTCAAGGGGGAAAGGCGCGGAACCGTCGACTACACCGTTGATCGACTGGTTTTAGCGCAAATATGCCTTTTCCGGATTTAAGGGGTGATAATATCGGAATAACGCAACCACTCATTATAAGTGTTGCTATAGGATTTGTTTGGAACGAGTGGAATATGATGTTGAGCATGATTATGCAACATTTAAAGGCATGTAGTCATGTATTTGCACGTTACGAAAGCAGTAAATACAACAGTTTCATAATGTAAAGCAGTAGTAAAGGAAAGCAGTAAAGAGAAAAAAAAGGAGACAAGTCAGTTTTGCAATTGAAAAGAAAATTGAAAATGCTTAAAGAAAAATAAACAAATAATTGTGCGTAAAGAAGCATAAATTCACAACAAAGGTCTGAAATGGTAAAAGACTACAAGCTCCCCAGCAGAGTCGCCACGCTGTCGCGCCCCCTTTTTTCCTCGCGGAAATCGGGTTCGTGACATTTGGGGGGACAACTCATTCCTTTTGGGAATTGGGTTTGGTTTGAGGAGTCGCCACCTAATGATCAGGGTGCATTAGGACACTAAGGAGGTTTGATTTGAATAACCAGAGATTGGGTAAGGGCTTGAAATTATTCTAAGGGGAAGGTGTTAGGCACCCCTCAGAATCCACTAGTGTGGTTCCCGGTCAGACTATTATTGTGAACTTGAGTAAAATTAGCATAGAGACAAATAGGGCTCAAATAAGAGGGGATTTCATCATATAAAGGTTTGCAGACAAATAAAGTTGGAAAGAACTAAAAGAAAGCAGATTTTTCTTAAAAGAAAGAGTTTGAAATTCTTTTAAAAGAGACAAAAAAAAGAAGGAAAAGGGGGTCCTAGGTTTATTAACAATATGGATCACCCCACACAATGCCCGGTAATCACTCCTCAATAAGGGGCTACGCGTGGCATTATCGCATGGACATCATATCCATATCTACCCTTCCCACCCCGTTAAGGTATTAAAGCGCGTAATGGTGTCGTTTACTTATTCCATGCTATTACCCGTCCCAATCCTTTCAGTCCGGGAGGCACTTAGGACTACTAATCCTAAAGGGGAGGGGTATTGGGCTTATTTGTGGTTTTAAAGGTAAAAATTCTAAGGCGACATACAAAAAACATGTACAGCAAATTGAGGGAAAGCACATAACAAATAAAAAGGCTAAGATATACCATCCTTTACACAAAGAAACACATAATTTAGCATGACTTACACGTACTAGTTAAGGTCTAATTAAGTACTAAGCATGCAAAAATCTAAAGGTTGAGGCAGACTGATTTATTACATAATTCAGATAAGAAGCCCAAATCAGGCCTGCCTGTTGGTTGTAGTTATTAACACAACTGATTTAATTTAAGCCTTACCCTAAGGCTTGCCTAAATGGGACAAGGATCCTATAGGCATGGTATCTATTGAATTCAGAATGCGATAACAATAAACTGAATACGCACTGGTTAAAAGATAGTCAGACTATTAAAAGAAAGGCAAGTTTTTAAGAAGGTTGTAAGTTCAGCAAATGACGATACATCGTTACTACTGGTTTTAGCCTTATATGTGAATGGAGTGATTCAGATTCGATTAATAATTCCTATAGACATGCTTCCTATGCGTTGTTGATTTAAAACCCTTTTGTAGACATGGTGAAAATGCAGAAGCCTTATAGACATGATACCTAGATGCTGAATTTTATTTAATGTCTATGAACATGATATCTAATTGCAGTTGATTTGCTTAAGACCTATGAACATGATTGCTGGATGAAAAATGGGTATGCAAGATTCTGAAGGACCTATAGGCATATTTTCTATATGCACATGCATAATTCAGATTTTCAGAAATACTTATGGACAAGATATCTATGTGAAAGTGCAGAATTCAGAATCATCTATAAACATGGTATCTATATGAGAGAATGTAGAATTCAGAAGAACCTATAGACATGATATCTATGTGAGAATGCAGAATTCAGAAACACCTATAGGCATGATATCTATGTAAGAATGCAAAATTCCGAAACTCCTATAGGCATGATATCAATGTGAGGATGCAGAATTCAGAAACACCTATAGGCATGATATCTATGTGAGAATGCAGAATTCAGAAATACCTATAGGCATGATATTTATGTGAGGATGCAGAATTCAGAAACACCTATAGGCATGATATCTATGTGAGAATGCAGAATTCAGAAATACCTATAGGCATGATATCTATTCTTTGCATACATAATTGCCCGCCCTCTTCACTAGCCATCCCCAAAAGTGTATTACAAATTATTACAGCCCAGAATAAAGTAAAATACATCAGAAAAAATGAAAGTACAACCAAGGAGAGCCTGATTCAGACTTCATGTCTGAAATATGAGGTAAACCAACTCCACGAGATCATGATCCAAAGCCTTTCTCCATTTGGATGTGTCAATGTTCCCTAAGAGCCTCAAAGGGGACTCCGGGCCATGCTCACACCCAAATATATTGTCAGATTAGGAGAAGTGCAGTGTGGAAAGGCCAACTTTCAAGTGTCCAAGTTCAGAGGGAACTCAAGGTCCCAAGGCAAGGCTCACAAGAGGGGGGCAGAACTTAGAGACTAAGAGAGAGTGCAAGTGCAGAAGATGATTTCTGAGAGGGGAAAAAGGGGAAAGGAGAGGGAGATAAGTGCAC
Organism: Nicotiana attenuata; assembly: GCF_001879085.1. Classification (NCBI taxonomy): domain Eukaryota; kingdom Viridiplantae; phylum Streptophyta; class Magnoliopsida; order Solanales; family Solanaceae; genus Nicotiana; species Nicotiana attenuata. The sequence goes on from NW_017670744.1 coordinate 14,572, forward strand.
ATAAGAGGTTCAGAGGGATAGGGAAATTGCAAGAGGCAAGGGCAAGCTGTGGGCATATCCAGCAATGGAGAATGCTAGCATACCATAAGCTTGCCAAACACACATTAATAGAGGCTAGGATCCCAAGGGACTAGGTTTGGTTCATGGGCAACAATTTACATATTGTCATGCTCCAATCCATAGCTTAAACACACAAGGGGTGGGGAATAGGGATTCATAATAGAAACAAGCAGAAAGAAATCAGCATGCTAATTTGAGTGTTGGACTATACAGAAACAGTAAGTAGACATGGATACAAAAAGCAGTAAATAAACACATTGTTGTGGTGCTTAAAGCTTAAATCAGGACATACCAGTTTCAAAGAAAACAAATAGAGAAAGGCAGCAGGTCTTGTAAACAGGCCACAGTGCAGACAAGAAGAGAGAATACTATTGTGTATAAGTGTGAATTCAGAAAGACTAGGAATGAGTGTGTTAATGAAAGAGTCGTGCATTTATAGTGTAAAAATCAGGCAGAAATAAGGTAAGAAAACAGTTAAGGAACTGAATGTCAATTAAGAATCAATCACACAAGACTTCCTTTAATTAAGGAATTCAGATTCAAACGGTAAAAGTTATTTGAGGAAAGAAATCAAACAAGTATTTTGTGCAAAGTAGGTAATTAGGGGTAAATACATAGAAGTTTATTTTAGGGGCAGAGCTTTGAAATACACGGTTGCATAAATAAGGTAAGAAAGAATCAATTAGTAGCCAGTAAATCAAGGATCAGAGATTTTGTAATCCTTGGTCCATGAATGAACCAAGTTAGAAAAGTTAAAGAAAGTCAAATAACAAAAATCGAGTCATAGGGAAATCAGCAAACAAGGAAAGAAATCAATCAAACCTATATAGAAAGGAGTCTGAAACTAATCAAAATTTGAAAGCCATTTTAGAGGGGAAGTCCAGCACATATAAAGAGTACACAAGTATCAAGCATGCGAGAAAGGATCAAGTAAAAGGTCTTATAGAGTTTGGCAAAAGTCAGAATCATATGAAGAAACAAAATGGAAACAATGATTTTGAAACTTAATGAAGCAGTAGATAAAGCAATTCCAGAAACTCAAATAGGTCCAAAAATCAGTTTTTTTTTTTTTGAAATCAGGCAAGTTCAAAGATGAAGAGTCAGCAAATCACCTAGCCAGGGGTCTCAAAACTCGGATGAACCTCAAAATTTTAGGGTTCTACCATCAATCGAGTGCCGAGATGAGAGGGCAAGTAATCAAGAAAGCAAAAGATACTAGTCGAAACAAATTCAAAGGTCTCAAAAAGGAACTGGGACCTTCGACATGCCTTTCAGTAATAGAAACTCATGAGAAACAAAGTAAAAGAATAACATGCGACTCTCAGTAGGAGAACTGGCAGAGAAAAAAAATAAGAACATGGTAGGAGAATCTTAACAAGATCACAGTAGGAGCAACATAATAAAAGAACATGGTAGAAGCAATTTAACAAGAACACAGTAGGAGTAAATATGATAGAAGAACATGGTAGAAGCAATTTAACAAGAACACAGTAGGAGAAGCGTAATAAAAAAACACACAAGAGAAAAAGAAAATCAGAGAAACATACAAGAAAATCAGAGAAACACACAAGAGGGAAAGAAAATCAGAGAAACGTACAAGAAAATCGGAAAAACACACAACAGAAAAAAAAAGAAAATCAGAGAAACATAACTCAAAACCCTAGATCGGAAAAATAGAGGTTTTGAAAGCATAGTTTTTTTTAAAGGAAATATCAGAAAATCGTTTAAAAGCTTAGGGAAAACGCGGATTTGGAACAGATCTAAAGAGATCGGAAAAACCTCAAAGCTAGGGTTTCAGAGGAATCCAAACGGTGAGAAAGGGTTGGATCTAAGCAGGAGGAGTTGAAGGCAGGCTCGAACAGACACGTCTTGGCGGAGCAAGGCCGGAGATGGCCGTGGAACTTGAATCGACAAAGGTCTGGACCCAACTCTTCGTGGTCGAGTCATGAAGCTTCAGTTAACCAAACATGAGGAGCCATTGGTGGTTTGGTGGGTGGTGAAACCACCATGGACTCAGGTCAGAAGGTGGCCGGAGAAGATGAAGCGAACTCATTGGAGAGGAGGGGAAAGGGGGAAGGTTCCAGAGATAGAGAGATAGAGACGAGTGAGGCAAAATGAGGGGTTTGGGGGGATCGTTGGGCTTAATTAGGTAATAACTCATAAGGGTCGTTGATCTTTTAGATCAACGGCCAGGATTTAATAAGGTTTTGGGTCGGGTAGGGGTAATTGGGACCTGGGTCTGGTTTTAATTGGGATTGGGCTGGAAATTGAGGTCCAATTTGGGGTCAGATTTTAGGTTAAAATTAAAACGAATTGGGCTATTATTTAAATAGCCAATTTTTCCTTTTAAAAATATAAAAATAGTAAATTAATTTATACAAATAAACTGAAAGCACCAAAATGATCTATAGCACATAATTATCAATTTAAAAATATGAAATCTCATTTTATGAATATGAGACGAATTTAAACCTAAAAATGTCTAATATTGCAATAATGCAATTCTATCCTTACAAATACCAAATAAATTTTTAAAAAATAAGTAAAAAATACCTTAGCCAAATTTTAATATAAACATGAGACTCCAATAAATGAATCACCAAAAATGATAATTTTGGGGATAATTATTGGGTCTTCCTTGATAAAATAAGGCAGTAAATTGATTTAAAAATCTTTGAAAAATTAAGGAAAATAATGTAGCCTTGGGGTATACTTATATATGCATATACATGCTATTTTGAAAGGTATTTTGCATATAAAAATACAGGGAAAAATTGGGTATCAACAGCTGCCCCTCTTTACCCGGGAAGGATGAAAGAGTTGTCGGGTAAAGATATGATGGCCAATTTTGACCGAAAGAAGGGGTTTGAATGGGTTTGGCCGCCCTTGCTTCTGAACTGCCTACATATCCCTGGTTTTACAGGAATCAGGCTATATGTAGTTTAGGATCCATCGGCGGAGTATGCCGATGTAGACTTTTCAAGAACGGACGCAATATTCAGGTTGGGATGAATGGTTAAGGTCTAACAGGGCTGCGGGAACTGGAGCGGGATCGCTCCTATTGAGATGGCCGTTGCTCGCCGGTTTACCTGCAAATAAGCAATACAAGCGTATATGGTGCATAAATTTAAACATGATGCAAGTTCCCATCGGACCATAAATGCTGTCCTTGGACGGTTAGGATGACGTCCTCAGACTATGACGTCCTGGGCCATGAAGCGTATAATAAAGGATTCACAGGCCATGAAATGATGCTCTCGGGCTATGAGAATGGCGCCTCCGAACTATGATGCCTTTGAATAATGATATGCAGAATATAAAAGGGATCCTCAGGCCATGGCATGGCATTCTCGGGCTATGAAAATGGTGCCTCCGAACAATGACGCCTTTAGATAATTTGGCGATCTTTCAGCCTATGAAATGCAGTAGTTGGCGATCTTTCAGCCCATGAAATGCAATAACTGGCGATCTTTCAGCCATTGCAGAATGTAAATAAAGTGGCGATCTTTCAGCCATGCAAATGTAAATAAGGCGGCGATCTTTCAGCCATGCAAGATGTAAAAATGAAGTGGCTATCTTTCAGCCATGCAAATGTAAATGAAGTGGCGATCTTTCAGCCATGCAAATGTAAATGAAGTGGCGATCTTTCAGCCATGCAAATGTAAAATATAGCGGCGATCTTTCAGCCATGCAAATGTAAAAATGAAGTGGCGATCTTTCAGCCGTGCAGGATGCAAAAATACAGTGGTGATCTTTCAGCCATGCAAACGTAAATGAAGTGGCGATCTTTCAGCCGTTCAGGATGTAAAATGAAGTGGCGATCTTTCAGCCATGCAAAAATGCAGATGGAGACATTGTTTAGTCTCAGAAGGCAGAATGGTAGCCTTATGCAATGCAGAAAATGCAGATGGAGATAGTGTTTAGTCTTGGAAGGCAGAATGGTAGCCTTATGCAATGCAGAAAATGCAGATGGAGACAGTGTTTAGTCTCGGAAGGCAGAATGGTAGCCATATGCAATACAAAATATGCAGATGGAGATAGTGTTTAGTCTCGGAAGGCAGAATGGTAGCCTTATGCAATGCAAAATATGCAGATGGAGACATTGTTTAGTCTCGGAAGGCAGAATGGTAGCCTTATGCAATGCAGAATATGCAGATGGAGACAGTATTTAGTCTCGGAAGGCAAAATGGTAGCCTTATGCAATGCAGAATATGCAGATGGAGACATTGTTTAGTCTCGTAAGGCAGAATGGTAGCCTTATGCAATGCAGAAATAAAGTAAAGTGGCAGATGGTAGTAGAGTTTCTTAGCTGATAGCAAGTTTCGGTGTCTGGATTGCTGGGGATATTGTGATATAGAGGATATTACTGGCTTGCTGGGCTGACCAGTCGGTGAGTGCGACAATCCTGAGAGTTGAATTCATGAATCGATGTGTAGCATGGTATATGCTTTCGTAATCCAAATGCCTGCATCCAAAGAAAAATCATAAGTTTTGTAGAGGGGAGGTTAGTTCGTGTCCCTGCCGGCCTTGCTTGACCTGTTCGGCTTTGATCCGGTGATACGACGTGCGTTATTGGGGTAGAGTTGCTGAACAAGCGACTTCGTTAGTAAACATGCATGAGTTTGTAAAAGTACGACATAAGTATATATTTAAGAAATAGTTTTTAGCTGAACCAACGACTGTGACGTGGTTCAAGACATTGCAACCTCTCTTGCTCCGGAATTTTGAGGGTCCTCCTCAAAATTCTACCCCAGTTTAACGGGTTGATTCTTCTGACGACTGCTTGCGATGATCGGCTGACATTACTTCGGAATTTTGAGGGTCCTCCTCAAAATTCTGCCCCAGTTTCCAATTGCGGGGAAAATGAAAATTTTGTTGAATTGTGACCGAACCCATAAGGCTGCCTACGTATCCACTCTTAAACGGGAATTAGGTCAGACGTAGTTCAAATTAAATCATATAAGAAAGCATAAGATTACACATAGTAGTGCTTGACTGCATCTTAATTGATTGGTCCAAACTTCTCCATCCATTTCGGCAAGTATAAGGGCTCCTCCTGTTAGAACCCGGTGAACCATGTATGGACCTTGCCAGTTGGGAGAGAATTTCCTCTTGGCTTCATCTTGATGCGGGAAAATTTTCTTTAATACCAGCTGCCCCGGTGTGAACTGTCTCGGCTTGACTCTCTTGTTGAAGGCTCTGGATATTCTGTTGTGATATAGTTGACCATGGCAAACTGCGTTCATTCTTTTTCCATCTATAAGAGCTAGCTGTTCGTAGCGACTCTTCACCCATTCTGTATCGTCGAGCTCAGCTTCTTGTATGATCCTCAAGGAAGGGATTTCTACTTCGACGGGAATGACGGCTTCTGTTCCATAAACCAGCATATAAGGGGTTGCCCCGGTTGATGTGCGTACAGTGGTGCGATACCCCAATAGAGCAAATGATAGCTTTTCGTGCTATTGCTTATGCTTCTCTATCATTTTTCTCAATATCTTCTTGATGTTCTTGTTGGCGGCTTCTACAGCTCCATTCATCTGAGGCCTGTAGGATGTAGAATTCTTGTGTTTGATCTTGAAGGTTTCACACATAGCTTTCATTAAGTCACTGTTGAGGTTGGAGCCATTATCAGTAATGATTGACTCTGGAATCCCGAACCGACAGACGATACGGTCGCGGACAAAGTCTGCCACGACTTTCTTAGTCACTGCTCTGTAAGATGCTGCTTCGACCCATTTGGTGAAATTGTCGATTGCTACTAGGATGAACATGTGCCCGTTGGAAGCGGCCAGCTCGATTGGAACAATAACATCCATCCCCCATGCGGCGAAAGGCCATGGTGAGCTTGTTGCATTAAGCTCATTTGGTGGCACCTTTATCATGTCTGCATGTGTCTGGCAGCGGTGGCATTCCCGGACATACTGGATGCAGTCTGTCTCCATAGACATCCAAAATTCGCCGGCTCGGAGGATCTTCTTGGCTAAGACAAAGCTGTTCATATGCGGACCACAGGTCCCAGCATGGATTTCCTCTAGCACTTTGGATGCTTCCTTTGCGTCGACACACCTTAGTAGTCCCAGATCCGGAGTCCTCCTATATAGGATTCCTCCACTATGAAAGAGGTTTTTGGATAACCTCCGAAGGGTGTGCTTCTAAATAGGACCTGCAAGCTCTAGGTATTCCCCTTTTGCTCAATATTCCTTGATATCATGAAACTAAGGCTTTCCGTCAGCCTCTTCTTCAACGTGGGCACAATAAGCTGGCTGATCATGGAGTCATAGACCTCATGTAGGTGGCCCCTGCATTCTTTAACCAAACGGCATCATCTTGTAGTAGTACATCCCCCACGGCGTAATGAAAGCCGTTTTCTCAGCATCCTCTTCGTCCACCCAGATCTGGTGATAGCCAGCGAAACAATCCACGAATGATTGCAGTTCATGCTTGGCGCAATTGTCAATCAGAATGTGTATGTTCGGCAAGGGGAAGTCGTATTTCGGACTAGCCCGGTTGAGATCCCGGTAGTCGACACAGACTCTTACCTTCCCGTCCTTCTTTAGCACTGGCACAATGTTAGCTAACCACGTCGGATATTCAACTACCCTGAGAACTTTAGCTTTGACCTGCTTGGTGACTTCTTCCTTGATTTTCAAACTCATATCCGGCTTGAACTTTCTGAGCTTCTATTTTACCGGCGGACATGTTGGATCAGTTGGCAGTTTGTGTGCCACAATAGATGTACTCAGACTAGTCATGTCATCGTACGACCAGACAAATATGTCCTCATATTCTTTTAGATATTCTGTGTATTCCCTCTTTTCTAATGACGATAAGTGAACGATGATTCGTGTTTTTTTGAAGTTCTCTTCATCTCCCAGGTTAACAATCTCAGTCTCGTCGAGGTTGGACTTAGGCCTGTTTTCAAAATTCTCAACTTCCTTAACAATCTCTTCTGGAATGTCATCTTCCTCTGAGTCTATGTCTCTTTGTTGCGTTGTCTCATTGCATGTCACAGTCATTGATTCATCAAGATAAGTAATAGTAATGTTGTATAAGTAAAGTAATGAGAGAAAACAATAAGAGTAGGATTTATAAGGAAATCGAAATGCTTTGATAAATTCCATAACTGTTTTTGAACATTGGAGATCTTATTGCGAAATTACAAATGCGAAAGGAAAGTTAACTAGTAAAATAAATGCATGATGCTTGTTTAGCCTTGCTACCCCGAGGCTCGCCGGGCACTAGTGGTTCTGATGGTCCAGTTATTGAGGCATGCTTCTCTACTTACAGCTTGTATGGAAGGGCCTTCCTCCCCCTCCTCCTTGAAAACGACACAACAATCCATATCATCATCTTCTAGGAATAGATTCCTCACTGGTGCCAGTGCTTCCTCTTCTTCTGACCCATAGATAACTTCGGCCGGTTGGAAAGTCTGCTCCAAGCGTGGTATTGGCTGCTCCAATGGGTAGTAAGGACCGCGCCATGGTGGCGACCAGTGGTTGAACTCCTCACAAGTATACTCATACCCAAATCCGAAGGTGGTGCCTTGTCTCTTGAGCTTGATGGGCTTAGCGATTCCTTGGAGGTTCTTGCCAAGTCCTTTGCCAGGTTCGTATCCGCTCCAGTTCAGTATGCTTTCAATTTTGTTGTCCCGCCATTTGTCTTTATCAACGGCGTTGATCCGCTTGATGTGGTGATAAGTTTCCCCGCCTATCCTTCTTCTGCCTCCTATTACTGGGATGGTCTGGCGACTGTATATGGAATTGCTACCGTCGCCATGAATGATCACCTCTTGGTGATTCCACTCAAACTTCACTGCCTGATGTAGCGTTGATGCTACGGCTCCAGCGGCATGAATCCATGGTCGTCCCAACAACAGATTGTAAGACGCCGACACGTCTATTACTTGAAAATCAACATCAAACCAAGTAGGCCCCATTTGCGAACACAAGCTAATTTCCCCAATGGTGGACCTTTGGGAACCATCGAAAGCTTTGACGTTGATAGCCCCGTCTTTGATCTCGTGCAGTCCCTTTCGTAGCGTTCTGAATGTTACCAATGGACAAATGTTGAGGCTGGACCCTCCATCAATCAGAATCCTGGTGATAAAATAATCTTCGCACTGCACGGTGATGTGCAACACCTTGTTGTGACTCAACCCCTCTGGTGGAAGCTCATCTTCATGAATAGTGATCATGTGACTTTCCAATACCTATCCTACCATGTTTGCCATCTCTCCTCCGGTGATGTTGCTTGGTACATATGCCTCACTTAGCACCCTTAACAGGGCATTCTTGTGTGCATCGGAACTTTGTAGCAAAGCCAGGATAGAAATTTGTGCCGATGTTTTGTTCAGCTGATTAATGACTGAGTATTCTTTGGCTTGTATCTTTCTTCAAACATCGTCGGGCCCAGTTTCAGTGATGGTTGGCCAACTAGAGGCCTGCTTGCTTGACTCTGCCAAATGTTCCGGGGTATAAACCTACCGGTTCTCGTCATACCCTGTGCCGCAATAGCTTCTCCGAACGTAACCTTGCCTTTCCTTCTTGCCTCGGCTGTGTAGTCCCATGGTATAGCCTTCGTATGGAACGGAGTTATGGCTGACATTGCCACAGGAATTGGCGTGGCTATCTTTACCCCGAACGGAGCCTGCACCTTGGGCGGTAAAATTGTGACTTCGAATGGTGTAGGTGCCATTGTTGGAGACACGATTTCGACCTCAATTGGTGCTGGCATTTTTCGGAGGATAGTGCTTCATACTCGAGTGGCATAGACATATTTACCTCGGCATCCCCGGAGGGCTGAATCTGGACTACAATCGGATTAAGGGTGACTATTGGCTTCTTTGGATCGTCACCTTCTGTGATCAAATCGATCGATCCCTTGGGATCCAAATCATCCTCTATTTCAATCATGTGAACGCCTCCACCCTTGTGATCTGGCAGAGGGTTATTGCGGACATTCGGAGCAGGCTCCTTTGCCACAATAATCTTGTTATCAATCAAAAGTCTGGATCTTATCTTTTAGAGAAAGGCATTCATCAATAGTGTGTCCTTTCATGCGGAATGGTTTGCACGGGACTTATTTGGATTAACCCACTGAGAAGGGTTCTCAGGGGCAGCAGGGATAGGGGTGACGTAACCAGCGGTTTTGAGTCTTTCATGCAGCTGGTCGATAGGTTCAGCAATAGGTGTGTACTGTTTTGGGGGTCTTCGATCAAAGTTTTGTCGAGGTCTAGGGAAGTTTTGGCATGGAGGAGGGGATTGGTAGTGGGATGGTTAAGTGTTTTAGGCTTGGTAAACATGTGCTGGTTTGGAATATTTGGGTGAAGTGGGCTGATATGTGGGACGTGATTGATAGGTGAGTGGTGGAGTTTGGTAAGAGGGTGAGGGTGCTTGGTAATTTGGGGTAGGCTGATATGTGAGTGGAGGCATCAGGTATGTTTGGTATTTGATGGGAGATATGGTTCTCTTTGCCACCATTACGGCTCCTACGTCCGTTTTCCTTTTCTTGGACACACCGCCTGACTGTAAGGCCTTGTTTGTAGCTCGCAAAGCCTCGAAATTCGTAACCATACCGCTTTTGATGCCCTCTTCGATCCTTTCTCCCAGCTAGATAATGTCAGAAAATTTGTGACCTTCGATCATCATCGGCCTCTCATAATACTGTGGGTCTTGGGCCCGAACCAAGAAATTTTTTCATTTGCTCTTCTTCCAAAGCAGGCCTAACCTTAGTTGCTTCGGACCTCCATCGAGTGGCATACTCGCGGAATGTTTCAATGGGCTTCTTCTTCAGATTTTGAATATAGAACACATCTGGCACGTTCTCCGTATTGAACCTGAATCTGTCTATAAAATCAGATGCTATGCTTACCCTGTTCGACCACTTCTTCGGATCTTGGCTAATGTACCAAGATAAGGCATCTCCCTTAGGGTGATGTGGTCTTATGCTAAAGTTCGCAGGGTAAGTTTTAGTTAAGGATAGTGGTGTACTAGCAAGGAGATGTATCAATTTAAGGGTAATTCGGAAGGAAACTCAGAGAATTAGGACAGCTTGGTAGTAGGTTGGATAAGGATGGTAATTGATATGATCGGTTCTTGGGTACTTATGGGGTAATGATTTTCTCCAGGTATTTTGTGGAAATGCTCTTGGGTTTTGGTGAACTGCGCAGCTTGGTTGCGTTAGAAGGATTCAGTCCTGACGGTAAGGTTTTGAGGAAACGGGATTCAGAGAATTCTTTGTAATTCCTACCGCGGTTAGAGATGTATATTTTCTACTGGCGTGAGGAGCATGTGATGAATAGTTACTTTCTTATAGATGGGATCAAATGGAAAGTTCTTGGCTAGTGGAGTACGCAGTTGCTTGTGACTCGGCATGGATTATGAAGTTCTCACATATGGCACAGGATGGCATGGTCTATGTGGTATGTTGTGTAGGGTTGAGATTGCATGTGTAAGGTCACAGTTCAGTCCTGAAAGTAAGGTCATTAGTTCTTAGGCAGCACGGTCAGTTTTCGATGATTAGGCAAATGATATTATGAATTATGCGGCTTGATGAGGGTAGACATTTTAGAAAGGTCAATGTGTTTGAGTTAAGGGTACTTCATTGGCATTGCAGCGCTCTCTTGTTTGGTAGACTGTTGATATTCAGGTTGCTTGGTGGCCTAGAAGAGTTATAGGAGTATCCCTCGTGGAATGATTGGGTATTAGAGGTGTGTTATATATTCGAGCAGCGGAGTTGGGATCAGATATAGTGATTCGTACGCTTTATGGATTTGGGGACTGGGAGTTCTCATAAGCATGTTATGTTGTGGTTGTGGACCGCGTATATCGGTCTTGGGTGGCGACTATCGGGGGTTTGGAGACCCGGGTGGATACTTTGTTGCTTAGTATGTTCGATTTTGATGAGATATTGGGTATGGACTGGTTGTCTCTGTGTCGTGTTATTCTGGATTGTTGTGCTAAGACGGCGACGTTGGCTATGTCGGGGATGCCACTGATTGAATGGCGAGATTCGACGGATTATGTTCCTAGTAGGGTGATTTTTATTTTTAAAGACCCAGCGAATAGTGGGAGGGGTTGTCTTTCTTATTTGGTCTTCGTAAGGGATATCAGTGCAGAGACTCCTACCATTCATTCAGTTCCGACGTGAGGGATTTTTTCGGATGTGTTTCTTGCGGCAGGTCATGTCGCCGGACAGGATTTTTGATTTCGGTATTGATTTGGTGGTCGGGCACCGTATCACATGGCACCGGCGGAGTTAAAGAAGTTGGAGGAGCAGCTTCGGAAACTCCTTGATAAGGGGTTCCTTGGTAGGTCAATATGGATATGTGTTCTGTATCGAGTCGGCTTTGATGACTCTGAGTTGCTATTGTTGAGGGATGTATTGATTCGATTGTCATTGAGCTTATTAGTGTTCTCAGGTGATCTATGATTTACCTTTCCGTGTTGCGAGGCATTATGATTTATTTGTAAGAGGCGCATATGGTGCGGTTCTATTGGGGTCTCATAGTGGAATTCAAGTGAGAAGCGTATTGAGTAATAATTGGTGGATGGCGTATCGGTGGTGTCCTTTCGGGTTTGTGTGGTGTTATGTCATTTGCTTCGCCGTGGTTATGATGATTTGCTTTCGGTTCTAGACAGCAAATTGCGCGTGGTTGTTGATTTTGAGCATAGTGACTTGAGGTGTTTCATAACCGGTGTTCGGATAAGGCCACGCATTGTAGCGAGGTTATGTGGAGGTATGATCCTTCGGGTTAGATTCTTGTGTTCTGGTTCTATAGTGTGTGATGGGTTCTCAGCATTGCATCGGGGTGGTACTGGTGAGCTTGCGGTACAGCTCTCTCATTTGAGTTATCTTCCCATGATTTGAGTACATTCAGACTGTTGCTTATTGGTGCGCGGGTCGCACGAGTTGTGGATTTAGATTGTATCGATGTGTCATGTCACTAGAGTAGTCGTGTTGGATGAGATGAGGTCATTGGGATCTAGAATGGATACTATCGGATTCGATTTCAGCATGTTGGAAGGATGATATCGGGATTCGGTTTAGAAATTTACTATGGTCCTCACCGTAGGAGAGGGAGCTCCACGACCAGTTGATCTGAGGAATGGTTATGATTTTCTGCGTGTTTCATTCATCGTTGGCAGTACGAATGTGTTAGAATGAGGCCTTGTTTGATAAGAGGTCTATTATTGATATTCGGTTATTTTGAGCAGTTGTTGTGATTTAGAGTCTTCGCTATGAGTGTTCGAGTGTATGGTATATCCTGTAGTTTCCATCTTGAGTTGTGGTTATGGCTTGCTACAGCGTGTTCAGATTTATTTGGTGTGTGGATGTGAGATTCTGATCTTATAGATAAATTTTGAAAGTGGAAATTTGGTTTTAAGGTTTATGGGCTAGGTTGGATTGTGAAATTTCAGTTACGTTGTGCTATCGGACCTATATGAGATAGGGTGACGTGGGATCACCCTCGGGTAAGTGCATGGTAAGGTTATTCAGCAATTTGATGGTTTTCGGAACAACTCTGGGCACGTTCGAGGACGAACGTATGTTTAAGTGGGAGAGGATGTAACGACCCGGCCGGTCATTTCATGAGTTACCGCTCTGTTTTCCCCATTTCTGCTTCTTTATGTCTTGTTTAGCTTTATTATATGGTATCGGGTTGGTTGGTTCGGGTTCAAAATGGTTTGGTAGAGTAATGAGACACTTAGTCTCTTAAGTTGGCCTTTTAGTTTGAAAAAGTCAATCGGAAGTTGACTTGTGAGTAAACGATCTTGGAATTTGGTTTTCATGATTCGGATAGCTTCATGAGGTTATTTGGGAGTTAGGAGCATGATCGGAATGAATTTTGGAGGTCCGTGGTAGATTTAGGCTTGAATGGGGGAAATTGGGATTTTTTGGGTTTTTCGGTTGGTAGTGGAAATTTCGATATAGGCGTGGGAATGGAATTCCGTAAATTTGAGCAGGCCCGTTGTGTCATTTGGGACGTGTGTGCAAAATTTCATGTCATTCGGACGAGGTTTGATAGACTTTTTTATCAAAAGCGGACTTCGGAAGTTTTGGAAACCTTAAGCTTGAATTCGAGGGTGTTTTGATGATTCAATATCGTTTTAAGTGTTTCGAGGGTTGGTACAAGTTTGAATAGTGTTATGTGACTTGTTGGCGTGTTAAGTCAAGGTCCCGAGGGCCTCGGGTGAGTTTGGATGGTTGACAGATTGATTTTGGCACTTAGAGAATGCTGGTGTGTTGTTGTTCTGTGATTTCCGCGGATGCGGACAGGTGGCCACAGGTGCGGTCACCGCAAGAGCGAATGGTCGTCGCAGGTGCAAAGTTTGGCCTGGTTGAGGTTCATCGCAGATGCGGTAAGGTTACCGCACCTGCGAGCAGGTGCGAGAAAGGAGAAGTTAATGAGAAATCGCAGGTGCGCACCTGGGACCGCAGGTGCGAGGTTAAAGGCCGCAGGTGCGGTATCGCTGGGCAGATCATATAAATTTTGGCCTTCGCGAAATTTGAGTTGTTTTTCTTGATTTATATTCGATATTGGAGCTTGTGGCGATTTTGAAGAGGGAATCAAGGGGGTTTTTCATTGAGTTGAGTTTCTTGGACCTAAAACTCGATTCTTTGTTGATTCTTACTTGTTTAAAAATGAAATTAGTGGGATTTAAAGCCTAAAATTGGGAGTTTAGGGCTTGAAATTTGGAGATTTTGATTTGGGATTTGAGGGGTCATTTATGGTCAGATTTTGGTGCATTTGACTCATGGGAGGATATGGATTATAGTGATGTGATTTTTATCGAAATTCGAGACGTGGGCTCAGGGGCCGGGTTTGGTCAATTTCATGATTCTTGGTGTAAATTTGTTATTTTCGAGTGGGTTTTGTTCCTAAAGCATATATTGATGAGTATATTCTGGTTTTGGATAGATTTGGAGCATTCGGAGGCCAATTCGAGAGGCAAAGACATCTCGGGCTAGAGTTTGGACCGGATTGAAGTAAGTAATGATTGTAAATATTGTCCTGAGGGTATGAAACCCCGGGTTTTACATCGTTGTGCTATTTTGAGAAGATGCACATGCTAGATGACGAGTTTGGGATCGTGCGCCGTTGGGGATTGTGACTTGGTCCGTCCCGTACGACTGTTAAGTCACGTATTTGGTTGAACACTGTTTAATATTATCGTGTTTTGGAAAATATTACTACGTTTGGGGCTAAATGTCGTGTATGCGCCTTGTGCCGATTGTTTGGACCCTTAGGGGCTTTTTACTACTGTTTCCTCACTATTTTTGGTAATATTTACACTCAGTCATG
>NW_017670744.1:29983-36392 GCF_001879085.1 Nicotiana attenuata
TATTTATTACATATTTGAACCTATGGTGCATTTTTAACTTATTTAACCGCTTTTAATTATTTTAAAATGCTTTTTAGGAAAGATTCAACGTTATTTAAAACATGTCTTGAACCACGCCACATGAAATGCACTCGCGGTTCGCGACACCTTTAGGTCTCCAATTCTTGAGTTGAATTTTTAGACATAGGGCCTCCATTCCCTAGTCGCCGTTTTACCAACATTAAGGCTCCAATCCCTGAGTTGAGTTTTTAGACAAAGGGCCTCCATTCCCTAGTCGCCTTTTACCAACTTTAGGGCTCCAATCCCTAAGTTGAGTTTTTAGACATAGGGCCTCCATTCCCTAGTCGCCTTTTACCAACTTTAGGTCTCCAATCCTTGAGTTGAATTTTTAGACATAGGGCCTCCATTCCCTAGTCGCCGTTTTACCAACATTAGGGCTCCAATCCCTGAGTTGAGTTTTTAGACANATTTAGATAGAAATTGGGTTGGGTTGAGTTTAATTTAGGCTGTAATTGAAACGCCAATCTGGCTATAATTTAAATAGCCACTTTTCCCTATTTGAATTTATAAAAGAAATAATAAAATAATTTCTGTAAATAAATTAAAGGTACCAAAATGATTTATAGTACATAATTAATTATTTAAAAATACCAGACCTAATCTTGCGAACATAAATGCAATTAAATTTTAAAAAGAGGCTAATATAATATACAATTTAGCTTTTAAAATACTAAATAAATTTGTAAAAAATGTATAAAAATTCCTTTGGCAATATTTTAACATAAATATGAGAATACAATAGGTAAATTACCAAAATGATAGTTTTGGAAGTAATTATTGAGATTTTATAAATAACAAAAGGGAAAAATAAATCGATTTAAATCTTTCAAAATTGCGAAAAAATATTAAAACACTTGGATATACTTATATATGCATATATATACTGTTTTGAAAGTATTTTGCATATTGAAAAATATATGTAGGGAAAAATTGAGTGTCAACAACCTTTTGGCTGCATTTGCATTGACAGTTGTTTCAAGGACATTTCTTTCGATGTGTCCCAAGTGCAACGCACTCTTTGGCAATACTCTTGTTGCAATGTATGGACCTTTCAAATCTGGAACCAATTTTCTTTTAGATGTTCCAACTCTTTGTTTTATTTCCTTAACCTTATCTTTATTGTGATCCAATCCTTGATTCATTATTTTGAGGTTTGACAGCTTTCAGGATCTGGGCATGAAGTCCGCAAGCATGTCATATTATTGAAATCTGCATTTAATAGAACTAAAAAGAGATTAAGAAAGAAAAATGACAAGATTAAGAAAGGAGACATTCCTCGACAATGAAATATTAATTTCATTTGATTTTTCATTTTTGATTTTTTGATTTTATTTTAAATTTTTTTTTAATTTTTTTTTTAAAATAGAGGAGTTTACAACAGAAAGTAAGACAATAAGGTAAACTTTCACGTAGAAAGGATAGCAAGACTGGCTACTAAGACTCTCGTCTGATGGGGAACTTTCATGCTTGGCGATCATTTTTTGGCTTTTCTCCTGTCTCGGCTATAGCTGCAATGGCCTTTAGTGCCGGATAAAATTCCTCATCTTCAAAAATCATTTCGACTATTGGCCCGCTGTTGTGGGCAGGCAACATATTGTTCATCACATCAGGAGCTTCTTCATCCCGAAAAACGATTCTTTCAGCTTCAATCAAATCTTCAACTTCCCTTTTTAGGGTCCAACAGTCCTCTGTACTGTGTCCCACTGCTCCAGAGTGGTATTCACATCTAGCATCAGCTAGGTGCGAGGGGGACTCAAGGTTTGGCCAGTTTGGGGCCACTGGCTGCAATAAATTTAGCTTGATTAGCTTTTGGAACAAGCTTGAATACGATTCACCAATAGGGGTGAATTGATTCTTTCTGAAAGGCTCTCTTGGGCGAGGATTGTATTGGGGATAATTTGGTTAAGGATTATATGGAGCTTGGTAAGGATGGGCATTTATGGGAGGTGGAGCTCGATTTTGTGGATAATGTTGTGGCTGGGTGTAATATTTCGCGCTCATCACCGCATAGGGAGGCGGCGCCATGGCATAAGCATCATCTTGAAGGGGATAATAGTGTGGTGGGACCGTAGGAGGCACATATGACTTGCTGAATGACCTCCGGGCCCCCCTCGAGCTTGAAACCATCATGGCTCCCTCCTCACTCCCATTTCTGTTCATCAAACCCTCCGAATTTTGAACATTTGGTGATGTGGCTTTAAAAGCAGCATGACTCAAGATTCGGCCCGTTTTTAGACCGTTTTCAACCATTTCCCCAATTTTGATAGCCTCAGCGAACGGCTTACCGACAGCAGACATCATGTTTTGGAAGTAGTCAGCCTCTTAGGCCTGCAGAAAGACTGTGACCATTTCAGTTTCATCCATTGGAGGCTTTACCCTGGTAGCTTGCTCACGCCATTTGACAGCATATTCGCGAAAGCTTTCTGCGGTTATCTTTTTCAAATTGGACAAGGAGTTTCTGTCGGGAGCGATGTCCACATTATACTGGAACTGGCAGACAAAATCTCAAGCCTTATCGTCCCACACGTGCCAATGAGCAATTTCTTGATCCGTATACCACTCAGAAGCGATTCCGGTGAGGCTTTACCCAAAATAGGCCATTAGCAGCTCCTCTTTTCCACCAGCACCCCTCAATTGGTTACAGTATCGTTTCAGATGAGCGACCGGGTCTCCATGCCCGTCGTACTTTTCAACTTTTGGCATCTTGAAGCCAACTGGCAAATGGACATGGGGAAACATACATAGGTCGGAGTATGAGACACTCTTTTGGCCACTCAGACCTAGCATGCTTTTTAGGCTTTGCTCCAGGCTCTTCATCTTCCGAGCCATCTCCTCTTGCTCGGGATTTTTAACAACATTTTCTTGCTCCCCCGAGAGATCATATTGCGGAGGTTGAGTGAAAGAGTATGTGGTCACATATGCTATTTTTGACTGAAGCTGTGGACCCTGAAAGATGAACATTGGAGGCGATGCCTTTGAAGCCGGTGCCTGGGGGCGAACCATAGAAGGCATGCTAGGATCATTGGAGGGCATTGGAGGGTGCCCGCATGGAATGCGCGGGTTTGACACAGGGGCGTTGGTAACCTCACTTGACCTGGGGATCAACTCAGGTAACCTAGGGATTACACTTGACGGTTCCCTACCATTAGACCAGGCGTCCCACATTTCCAATATGCGGAGACGCAACATCTTATTCTTGTGAGGCCCGTGAAAGATTTTTACTCAAAACTCGAGAGCTCGTAGTGCCGATTCTGCGGTTGAGAATGCGGTCACATAACAGCTATGCGGACCGCATAGTCGCCGTAGAGTGAAACAGTGTGTTGGTCAATTTAAGGTCAACTATGCGGCCAATTACGCGATCGCATAATCGATATGCGGGCCGCATAGCTGTTATCCCCTTGGGATTTTGTAAGGGGCAGTTCTGCGATGCATAATGCTAACGCAGAACGGGTATGCAGACCGCATTTCTGCCACATACCCAGACAGTATGTTCAGATTTTGGGAGCATTTTTGCGGTCCATTCTGCGGGCCGCATGTCAACTTTGCGATCGCAAATGCGATCGCAGATCTGAGTCGGGCTCCTATTTTCTAATTTTTAAAACCCGACCCCATCCCATTAAAAACACCCCAATAGATCATTTTTCTGTTATTTTCACAACATAGAGAGAGAGAGAGGGAGTTTTAGAGTGAGAGGGAGTAATCTTCATCAAGTCCTCTCTAAATCCTTGACCCAAATCCTTGAAGATTGTCAATTGAAGTTACTAGGTCTTCATCCTAAGAGGTAAGAATTGTACCCTCATCAATAATTTCGAAATATTTGTTAAAATAGGTAATTAGCAAGTGGGTACATAGGTATAAGGGCTGGTAATCTTGCATGCACAAGAGATAATGGGGTATGGGGAGGATGAGAACTAAAGAGACAATAATTGGGGTATAATATTGAAGAAATTTCTTTCAAAAAGGGGCCTAAGATCACAATGCACCTTTAATGTTTGATAATATGCTCAAACAAGCTAGAATCTTAATCTCGTCTCTAATTCTTGGTTCGATTCGTAATTCTTATACCATAGATTGAATTGCTAAGAGTCTTGGAATTTTGTAAGAATTAAGGAAAGTTTTACTAACGTATGTATGGCTAAAACCCCCTCCTCTTAGAAATTGAGCCTCCATGGTGCCCGTGTGAGTATTGTAAGTTCGAAACGTGATTAATGCAGTACATGTTATGTTAAGTGAATTGATGTTGTGAAAACATATGTGGTAGGTACTTCGTTATGTATTTAATGTGTTATTCTTGTAAATGGAGGATGTGTGGAGAACATGATCTATGTGCTAAATACCTAAATGTCATGCTAAGGTTACTTTGGGACTAATATGCCAAACTTGACGAATTCCCTCTATGTTTATGATTTAAATCGCTTTTGTATGTGCGTATGATCTTAAGTGACAACGTAAATGTTGAAAATGGGAACAATGTGAAAGGTGAGTTATGGAATGTAGAAATTGTGGTTCCAAGTGCCGGTAAGCTAATACATGTGCAACCAAAGATTGGAGTGAGATGAATAATGAAATAATGGTAACGTCTCGGGGAGACGGCTTAGACGATCGGGCCGTGATCGGACGCCATGATATATACACATGGTGGTAATGTATTGATGATTGAAACTGGAAAGTGTGAATGAAATAATGGTAACGTCTCGGGGAGACCGCTTAGCCACGGGCCGTGATCGGACTCCGCTCACGGAAGCGGTGGTAATATGGATAATGATGCAACAGTGTGGGATGCTCCAATCTAAAATTTCAGAAACTATGTGAAAATCATGTGAACCTCCTTATATTGTTGGCATGGTGCTTATTTGAAACTTTGTTGTCTTTACGATTTCCTCTTTACTCCTGTATGGTTGTTCTTTCTAACAAGATGGTGTTTAGTTATACATACTAGTACTATTCCATGGTACTAACGTCCTTTTTGCCGGGGGCGCTACATTTTTTTTATAATGAATATAGGTGGCTACATAGCAGACATGTGCCGATCGCGTGTAGCAGGGAATCTCTTTTCTCAAAGTCTTGCTGAGCCCTTCTCCTCTCAAGGGGGTTAGTTGTACACCTTTTGTTATAGATATCCACTTTGAGTATACCGGGAGCCTTGTTCGCCGTGCGTTGTTATCAATTGTCTTTTTGTATCCTTAGAGCCTCCGTAGACGTTTGTTGTGGGTTATGTACGGGTGTTGTATAGGGTCACATGAACCATGTTGTATAACTTGGTACTTCTTGCTTTCTTCTAAACTATTGCTATATGAAATATTAGAAAGCCTAACTACGGTTTAAGGTTGTGTTATAAAACAAGCTATCCATGTTGAATGTACAACCCCTTTATTGTTTAATTAAACGGGATCGGATCCCTTATCGCATTGAGTTGGGTAGGAAGTGTTTGATAAGGCTGCTCAGTTGGGTTTCACTCGATTGAACGCCGGTCGCGCCTCCCGATGGTTGGGCGTGACAAACTTTGTATTCAAGAGCCTAAGGTTTTAACGTGTCTAGGATGGTCATCGGCACTTAGTAGTTGTCCTCTCTCCTTTTCGGTTTGATATTGCGTATACATCTCGTAAGTGTGAGGCTACTCTGTAGCATTAGTGCAAAATAACACCCTTCTTCTGGATATCCATGGAATCCTAGTGCGGAAGCTTGTGCTTATTTCGCTCCCCGTCTAAGAGTCTAGTAACATGTGCTCTACCTCTTCATCAGTATTGGCACGGTAAGAAGAAAGCAAAAAGTTGGACAAGGTGCCAATGCCACTCTTTTCAGTAGTAGTGATGGCTGCTGAGTGTGCTCTGATGCTTGCGGTGAGGTAGTCGCCCTGCTATCCCCTGCCGGTTTCTCGTATTCCAGAGCAGACTACCCCAAGTCCTACACCTGTGGAGGGTTACTACTATCCCTCCATTGGTTACCTCCTGTCCCCGCCTCGAGCCCCAGCTTCCTGGTTCTGGTAATCTCTGATGGGATTTTAGGGGAGCTATTCAGATGCTGACAATGGCTATGTGGCCGCTTAGGCCTAGAGGTCAAAGTTGCATCCAGTTTAATCTGAGAAACAGCCAAAAGGGATTCCACCAAATTCCAGGGTAAATAGATTTCCTGCAGTTTTTAGACCCTCAGTTTACGGGTGCCAATCTAGAAGAAGACCCTCAGGATTTTACTTGATGATGGCACGCGATCCCTCAAGGTTATGCCGTGCAAACTGAGACAAGAGCGGAGTAGAGTGGCTGCCCTAACCGTCTGAAAAGGGTGGGCCTATGCGTGGTTTGAACTATGGGAATGATCCCGTGAGGGAGGGTAGCCTTCGCGCGCAGGTGGA
>NW_017670744.1:36793-56752 GCF_001879085.1 Nicotiana attenuata
GTGGATGTATTCACGGACCACAAGAGCCTTCAATATATTTTCAAGCAAAAGGAGCTGAATCTGAGGCAGAGAAGGTGGCTAGAGTTACTCAAGGACTATGACATTGATATTCTCTATCACCCGGGAAAGGCTAATGTTGTGGCAGATGCTCTTAGCTCAAAATCTATGGGGAGTTTGGCTCGTTTGAGGGCAGATCAGAAACCGTTGGCCCGGGAGGCTCATCAATTGGCCAGTTTGGGAGTTCGTCTTACGGACTCTAATGATGGAGGGGTAATTGTGCAGAATAGGGCTGAATCGTCGCTTGTGGTAGAGGTGAAGGAAAAGCAATCTAACGAACCATTGTTAGTACAACTGAAAGAGGCGATTCATAAACACAAGACCACAACTTTTTCCCTTGTCATGGATGATGGTACCCTAAGCTACCAAGGCCGCCTATGTGTTCCGGATACCGACGGTCTTCGGGAAAGAATCATGGCAGAAGCTCACACTTCTAGGTATTTTGTGCACCCAGGTTCTACGAAAATGTATCATGATCTCAAGGAAGTCTATTGGTGGAAAAACATGAAAAGGGATGTGGCGGACTTTGTGGCTAGATGTCCGAACTGTCAGCAAGTGAAGGCCGAACATCAAAGACCCGGAGGACTGGCTCAAAGCATAGAAATTCCAATGTGGAAATGGGAGATGATCAATATGGATTTTGTGGTAGGGTTGCTGCGCACTCCGCGCAAGTTTGACTCAATTTGGGTGATTGTTGATCGACTCACAAAATCAGCACACTTCTTGCCAGTCAAATCTACCGACACAGCAGAACAGTATGCTCAGTTGTATATCAAGGAAATAGTCAGGTTGCATGGTACTCCAGTCTCAATCATTTCAGATCGAGGGGCTCAGTTCACGACCAACTTTTGGAAGAAATTTCAGCAAGGTTTGGGCACGCAGGTAAATCTTAGCACAGCTTTTCACCCCCAGACGGACGGGAAAGCAGAGCGGACTATTCAGATGCTTGAGGACATGTTGCGTGCTTGTACTCTTGATTTCAAAGGTAGATGGGATGATCATTTGCCACTCATAGAGTTTGCTTATAACAACAGCTTCCACGCTAGTATCCAAATGGCACCATTTGAGGCACTGTATAGTAGAAGATGTAGGTCTCCTGTTGGGTGGTTCGAGGTTGGAGAAGCTGAATTGATAGGGCCAGACCATGTGCACCAGGCCATGGGGAAGGTCAAAATTATTAAGGAGAGGTTGAAAACTGCTCAGAGTCGCCAAAAATCTTATTCGGACGTTCGTCGCAGGGATTTGGAATTCAAAGAAGATGATTGGGTATTCTTGAAAGTTTCCCCCATGAAGGGTATCATGCGATTTGGGAAGAAAGGAAAATTGAGCCCAAGGTATGTTGGACTGTACAGGATCATCTAGCGGATTGGTCAGGTGGCATACAAGATTGATTTGTCTCCCGAGATGTCATTGGTACACCCAATCTTTCATGTGTCTGTGTTGAAGAAAGTAGTGGGAGATCCATCCACTATCGTGCCAGTTGAAACTATTGAGGTCAATGAAGAACTGTCCTATGAAGAAGTTCCAGTTGCCATTCTTGACAGGCAGGTCCGAAAATTGAGGAATAAGGAAATTGCCTCCGTAAAGGTGTTATGGTGAAACCAGCAGGTTGAGGAAGCCACTTGGGAAGCCAAGGATGAAATGAGAAGGAAGTACCCACATTTGTTTGTATAGCCATGTAATAGCTTTCATCCATCTGGTCCCTATGAAATATGTATCCTTGATTTGATCTATGTAAAACTGTTCTGTTTCGTTTTGGTTATATGATTGCCTATGCGGCCATAGTTAGTATTGTACAGGTTATGCTGTGTCTATGGATTATGTATATGCTGTTAGGATATGTTTCTGGGGCTCTCTGACTGGTGGATAGGCCTAGATACAAAGGAAACTCTGGCGAAAATTTTTATAAATTTAGGGAGTTAGCCAAATTCGAAGCTATTGAGGTATTACATGATTGTGAGAAACTAAGATTGCATAAGAAATTGCTAATGAGTGAACCATGACCCTCATTCAAGGACGAACGATCCTAAGTGGGGGAGAATGTGAGGCCCGTGAAAGATTTTTACTCAAGAAATAATATTTTCCAGAAAAGTGTGATTTTGCGGTCGAGAATGCGGTCGCATAATAGCTATGCAGACCGCATAGTCGCCTCAGAGTGAAACAGTGTGTTGGTCAATTTAAGGTCAACTATGCGGCCAATTATGCGATCGCATAATCGATATGCGGGCCGCATAGTCATCGCATAATCTCCTTGGGATTTTGTAAGGGGCAGTTCTGCGGTGCATTATGCGACTGCAGAACGGGTATGCAGACCACATTTCTGCCGCGTACCCAGACAGTGTGTTCAGATTTCGGGAGCATTTTTGCGGTCCATTCTGCGGGCCACATGTCAACTTTGCGATCGCAAATGCGATCGCAGATCTGAGTCGGGCTCCTATTTTTATATTTTTAAAACCCGACCCCATCCCATTGAAAACACCCCAATAGATCATTTTTTCTGTTATTTTCACAACATAGAGAGAGAGAGAGGGAGTTCTAGAGTGAGAGGGAGTAATCTTCATCAAGTCTTCTCTAAATCCTTGCCCCAAATCCTTGAAGATTGTCAATTGAAGTTACTAGGTCTTCATCCTAAGAGGTAAGAACTGTACCTTCATCAATAATTTCGAAATTTCTGTTAAAATAGGTAATTAGCAAGTGGGTACATGGGTATAAGGGCTGGTAATCTTGCATGCACAAGAGATAATGGGGTATGGGGAGGATGAGAGCTAAAGAGAAAATAAGTGGGGTATAATATTGAAGAAATTTCTTTTAAAGAGGGGCCTAAGATCACAATACACCTTTAATGTTTGATAATATGCTCAAACGAGCTAGAATCTTAATCTCGTCTCTAAGTCTTGGTTCGATTTGTAATTCTTATACCATAGATTGAAGTGGTAAGAGTCTTGGAATTTTGTAAGAATTAAGGAAAGCTTCACTACCGTATGTATGGCTAAACCCCCTCCTCTTAGAAATTGAGCCTCCATGGTGCCGGTGTAAGTGTTGTAAGTTCGAAACGTGATAAATGTTGTACTTGTTATGTTAAGTGAATTGATGTTGTGAAAACATATGTGGTAGGTACTTCGTTATGTATTTAATGTGTTATTCTTGTAAATGGAGGATGTGTGGAGAACATGATCTATGTGCTAACCTAGATGTCATGACAAGGTTACTTTGGGACTAATATGCCAAACTTGACGAATTCCCTCTACGTTTATGACTTAAATCGCTTTTGTATGTGCATATGGTCTTAAGTGACAACGTAAATGTTGAAAATGGGAACAATGTGAAATGGGAGTTATGGAATGTGGAAATTGTGGCCCCAAGTGCCGGTAAGCTAATACATGTGCAACCACAGATCGGAGTGAGATGAATAATGAAATAATGGTAACGTCTCGGGGAAACGGCTTAGCCGATCGGGCCGTGATCGGACGCCATGATATATTATACACATGGTGGTAATGTATTGAGATTGAAACTGGAAAGTGTGAAAGAAATAATGGTAAAGTCTCGGGGAGACGGCTTAGCCGATCGGGCCGTGATCGGACTCCGCTCACGGAAGCGGTGGTAATATGGATAATGATGCAACAGTGTGGGATGCTCCAATCTAAAATTTCAGAAACTATTCTAAAATCATGTGAACCTCCTTATATTGTTGGCATGGTGCTTATTTGAAACTTTGTTGTCTTTACGATTTCCTCTTTACTCCTGTATGGTTGTTCTTTCTAACATGATGGTGTTTAGTTATACATACTAGTACTATTCCATGGTACTAACGTCCTTTTTGCCGGGGGCGCTACATTTTTTTAAATGAATGTAGGTGGCTCCATAGCGGATAGTGCCGATCGCGTGTAGCAGGGCATCCTCTTCTCAAAATCTTGGTGAGCCCCTTTCTCCTTCAAGGGGGTTATGTTGTACACCTTTTGTTATAGATATCCACTTTGAGGTATAGCCGGGGCCTTGTTGCCGGCGTTGTTATCATTGTCTTTTGTATCCTTAGAGACTCCATAGACGTTTGTGTGGGTTATGTACGGGTGTTGTATAGGTCAATGAACCATGTTGTAACTTGGTACTCTTGCTTTCTTCTAAGCAATAACTGTGGGAAATCTTCAAAGCCTAACTACGGTTTAAGGTTGTGTTATAAAACAAGCTATCCATGTTGAATGTACAACCCCTTTCGTTGTTTAATTAAACGGGATCGGATCCCTTATTCGCATTGAGTTGGGTAGGAAGTGTTTGATAAGGCTTGCTCAGTTGGGTTCACTCGATTGAGCACCGGTCGCGCCTCCCGAGGTTGGGGCGTGACAATTCTCTTTAGCAGCTGCTGATTCCAGCTGCGGAATAGCCGATGTTGGGCTATCGTCAGAACTGATGATTGGTAGATTGCTTACGGAGGCCATCTGTGCCTTTGGATTTTTTAAAGGAGGGGAGGCTGGACTACCAACAAAACCAACCACCAAAACTTGGCTAGTTTGCACATCCAACAACCTTGTTAGTTTTTGAGAAACTTAACAGATAGAAAATCGCACGTTTGGATGCAATGCACCTAATAGTTAAACGCTTCTACCATGTGTTGAACGGTTGCATGTTTCATCTCGGCCTTAACTAGCCTTTCAGTATGTATCTCTTTTCTTTTATTTCCGCCTCTTTTAATCACTCTAGATTTTTTTTTTAATTCGTTTCTGTCGCCCTTTTATTTTTTGGCACTCTTTTTTTTTCTCTTCTTCTTTCTTTTTTTTGTTTTTGTTTTTGTCACTCTTTTTTTTTCACTCAATTTTTTTTTCTCTTTTTTTCAGATTATTTTTCTCTCAGTTTATTTATGACTATGATCGAATCGGATGGGGATTGCATACGTATCATGACCCGCATGAATCAGATCTTGTGTAGTTCGGAAAGATTGGGAATGGAGTAAGTAAACTAACTCTTTTTTTTACTTTCTATAAAACTCAGACCAAAAAAGCTTTAAGGCAAAAAACATTTTTTGATTTTTGATTCTTTTTTTTCTTTTTCTTTTTCTTTTTCTTTTTGTTTTTCTTTTATTTTGTTTGGAATTTTCGAAAGAAATGCTTTAAAAGAAGAAAGAAAATATTTTTTTCGTTTTGATTTTGATTTTTTTTTTTGAAAGAAAGACTTCCAAAAATTCCTTTTCTTTTGATTGGAACTTTAGGAATTTCAAAATTAAAAGGAAAATATTTTCGTTTAAATTTTCATTTGTTTTCTCTTATTCTAAAGAAGAAAGAAAATATTCTTTTTTTTTTGAATTTTGGATGTTGCCTCTTAATTTTCGAAAGAGGGACTTTTAAGAAAATATTTTGAATTTTTGAGCTTTCTATTTATTTACAAAAGTACTTCTAAAGAAAAGCAAAAATATATTTGGACTTAAATTTTTAAAAAAAAATTTGTTGACATTTACGAAAAAATACTTTTAAAGCAGGAAAAGAATATTTCCCTTTTTATGGTTTTATTTTTATTTAAATTTTTGGAAAAATACTTCAAAATAAAGGAAACCCGTATTTCGGATTTTTATTCTTTTTGATTTTTCTTTTATTTCTTTTTCCATATGAAAGACTTCAGAAAGAAGGAAACTACTTTTTTTGAAAACTTCATTTTTTTTTGAATTTTTCAAGCAAAGATTTCTAAAAAGGAACTAAAAGAAAATATTATTTTTGAATTTTTGAAAATTGGGATCGGAATCGATGAGGTTTGCCTGCGTATCTCACATCCCGTGAGAATCAGACTCGCGTAGTTCGATAAGTTTTGACAGAACAAGGGAAACATGGCACTTGAAATTTTGGCTCATTTTGAATCGACTTTTCTTTTTTCAGAATTTCGGCAGAGTTTCAGAATTCTCTAATACCTACCTCACTCTTAGTTTTTGATTTTTTATTTTTTATTTTTATATTCTAGAAGCCAGTCAACATGGAAGCCTGAACAGACAGATACGCAAGTAGCACGTAAGATGCATCAGGATGATCTTTTAATTTGGGTACACCTGTCCTAGATGGACCCAACCCCTGTGTTGAGTCCCCAAAGTCAAATGCACGTGATGCAAACAATCGTTTCTACTAGGGATCCCACATGAGGCTGTGTTA
Source organism: Nicotiana attenuata (assembly GCF_001879085.1). NCBI lineage: Eukaryota > Viridiplantae > Streptophyta > Magnoliopsida > Solanales > Solanaceae > Nicotiana > Nicotiana attenuata. The sequence continues at coordinate 42,979 of NW_017670744.1, forward strand.
TTCTAGGTTTAAAAACCTGGGTGTATTGTTCTAGACCTGGCTTACCCAAGCGGACAGCTCGAGGGGCCGGGGGGGGGGGGGTGGGGGGGGGGTCNCGAGGCGTACCGGGAATACAGAAGCTTCACCGACTTTGCAACTTGTTCGAACCTCATTCTAAAATTAGGATATGATTCTAACATAAAAGAAGTCACGCGAAGTGCATACTCCCCAGAGTTAGAAGACTCAGAGAGAAGAAGGGTTTCGTAGCAATTTTATATACAATTCAGTCAATATCAAAGCGGTAAAAGCAGCATTTGGCACATTAGGTTCAACGTGTAAAAATCAGATAAAAACAAGCCAACTATAACAGTTATTCTAAGCTCGAATTCTTGAACCCTGAACCAAAGTTCTAGGTTTTGATCCCCAGCAGAGTCACCAGAGCTATCACACCTCCTTTTTACACCCCGAGGGGGTATAAGGGAGTTTTTCCAATTTAAGTGACATTATTCGAAATGGGATTATTTATTTATTAGAGTCGCCACTTGGGATAGTTTATTTGGTGTCCCAAGTCACCGGTTTATTTTAAATCCCAAATCGAGGAAATTCGACTTTCATTTTGAAGTCTGCGAACCAGAAATTCTAAGTAAGGAATTATGTTAACCCGGGAGAAGGTGTTAGGCATTCCCGGGTTCCGTGGTTCTAGCACGGTCGCTTAAACTGTTAAATTTGGCCTATTATCTGATTTATTACATGTTTTAGCCTATGATGCATTTATAGCTTATTGACCGCTTTTAATTATTTTAAAATACTTTTAGGAAGATTCAACGTTATTTAAAACATGCCTTGAACCACGCCACATGAAATGCACCCGCAGTTCGCAACATGTTCTATTTAACATTGTCAAGGATTGAAATTGGGTCACATGAAATGTGCACCCGAAATTAGTAACTAAAAGAAAATCAATTTAAAGAACGCGCCTAAAGCAACTACGAGGGTTCAAATTAATAACAAAGTTTGCGAGGGCCATGGAAAATTTAATTGATGGCACGCCTCTATTTTTAACGAGTTAATATTAATTAAATGAGGGTCATGGGCTTTGGGGTTTTATTCGGCATGGCACGCCTCAAATTATTCTTAAAGGTTTCTTGATCTAATCTTTGAGGGCCATAGATCATTGGTTTTGGTACATGGCACACATCAATCTAATTAAAGGAGTCATGTTTAATTAAAAGGACTTAAAGGCGGTTTGAGTTTTACCCAGATTAAAACTTATGTACACTGTCATGAATAGCCTAAGCAGAATACTATATCGCCTAGCGTTTGAGGAAGATTTTGGACATAAAGTAACAAGAAGCAATATTTTAAAAGGGAATTGGGCTAAACGGAAGGCCCAAAATCGAAATTGGAGTTGCATGAAGTAACACGATTCAGTTGGGCCCCACATGAGGCCCAAGAACAGATTATCGATTAACCAAAAAGTGATTTCATCATACTGCCAATTAAATTTAATTAATCTAAATGAGAACATCAAAGAACTAAACAATTAATATTGATTCTAAACTATCCAAACTTGAGATCAGGCCACCTGAAATTGGGCCTCCTGTCAAACTCATTTGAAATACCCAGCAAGTTTGAGCATCAAATTGCCAGTAATTGAGACATTCATGAATTCTTCATACATTGCATCAACTTTCATGTAAGTTCAACACTATTTAACAAAACTTAGAAACATTTGAAGAAATAATTCATTAGTATGCGAAAACTAACAAACCTTAACCTATAAAATGATAAACGAAATTAATATAAACTCACAGTCCCAAACATGCTAGATTATGACCTTTCATCACACTACTAGATATTCTCCACAGTCCATGTGCAATTGGAGAGGAATCCAGCAGCCATTTTTTCAAAAGCATACCAAAGCCTCAAACGCAAGGTTAATTGAATTTACATCCAGTTAAAGGATACAGAGAATATGAGCTAACTATACCATAGCTTCACTCAGAACCTTGATACAAACTTAGTACTTAAAACATAAACTATCTGGGCATGTATTGCTGCATATTTATTACACTTAAAAAAGAAAAGAAAAGGGAGAAATGGAAAGAATCTAAATAACCTAATTAGGAATGTAAAAATCAGACTTCAAACAACAGGCAGTCTTTATTGATTTCAGAAGAAACAACATCTTCCACACAAAACATATTCAAGCTGCAATGGTCAAAATCAAGGTTCAAATGAGTACCTGGAATAAAGAAGAGACAACCAGAGAATTTCAGCAATGAAATAATAGTAGCAACAACTTTTGAACAGCAGTAAACAACAAATTTTAAATAGCTAAGGCCATCTTTTGAGCCCAGAAGGAGGATAATGCATTCAGCTTTAGAAAAAATCCCAGAATACAAAGACCAACTGCAATGGAATAGTAGTTGCAAACTTTTTCTCTTTTTCTTTCTAACTTTTCAAGCTATATTAATGAGGATCTATTTTCCATCCGTTTCTGAACTTTTAGTCTTTAATTCTCTAAAATCTGCCTTGACAATGAAGGAAAACAAAGCTCTTATAGAAGACCTTTAGGGCAGCAGAAATGATTCAATTATTTTCCAATTACCCATTCCCAAATTTTCATTCTTTCAAGTTAAACCCTGATTTTTGGTTCTGTTTGTTAAAACTAACCCCAACCCCACCTTCCTGGTAGCTTCCTAGGCAGTTATAAGAGATTCCCTCTATCATTTTCCCTAAACTACGCTTTAAAACTCTGTTATTTACCCTCATAACCTAACATGGGTCAGATTGAACCAAAAAACCAAACCAAGAAAGAAAATCTGGGCTTCCCCGGCCCAATAGGGCCAAACCAATCATAATGAAAGAAAGACAGGGCACTAGACTTTGAGCAATAGCCTTGAATTTTTACTGATTTTAATTATCAAACAAGACTAAGCAAATTGTGACTGACTATTGAGCTAAAACTTGTTGAAAATCAATTAAACAATCAACAACAAATGAAAGCAGGACTGAAAAATTATTGCCCTAAACTTAACTTATCCTAATCACATGGAGAAAATAAATAAATAACCATTTAGATGAAAAGAGGTTGGAAACTAAAGAGAAAAGTCGGAAAACATACAAAGAACAATAAAAAAGAAAGACCCCGAGGAGCAGAGGAATATGAAGAAACGATGGCAAAAAAAGGAACATGAAAGAAAGAAACACAGAAGTAGGCAGAAAAATAAAAATGAAAGAAAAAATACCTAATTAACTTGAATAAACACTAGCCGCTCCGATTTAACCAAAGCCAATGTTAATCGCCTATTCTTTGTCAAGAACAAACGAACAACATTAATTTTATGTTAGATCAAACCTTCAAAACTTGAAACTTAGAGGCCTAAACCTTGCATGGTACAGATTCGAGGTATGGCGGATTTGGGGCTTTAGGGTTTCGACCTTAGATCTAAAATTTGAGCAGATAGAGAGGGATACGAGGGAAGTTATTTTGGGGTTTAGGAAGAGGAAAGGCCAGGGATCATGGGGTGTAATTTTGGGGTGGTTTGGGGTTGCGCCGCCAGCGAATATAGTGGAGGTTTTTGGGGGCGGCGGACTCTAGGGTTTCCTTGATGGAGACGACGATGGAAGGGAATGGGTTCGGACTGGGGGGGGGGTCCTAGTTCTGACCGTTAAATATAATACGAACCCCCAATTCCCCACCGTTTGATCAGTGGAGATCAACGACTGGGATGAAATACCTACAGAACGACGTCGTTTCTGATGGGGGAAGGAAATCAGACCGGGTTAGGGGAATTAGACCTGGGCGGATGGGTTGGGACCGGAATTTGGGATTGGGCTAGACTGAAATTTGGCCCAAGCAGCCCTTTTTTCTGATTTCAACCTCTTTTGTTTTCAATTTTCAATTGTCATTTTTGTTCTTTCTTCTTTAATTAATTAAAACAAAAATTAAACTCTTAAATTAAACTAACTTACCAAAATTAAACTATTTACTTATCCTAACATTTACAAAATTAGACAAACCCCTAAATTAAAAGAAAAACTATAAAAATTTAAAATTAAAAGGTTAAAATGCAAAGTGAGTCATTTTTTTGTGATATTTTCATTTTTATACAACAACCAACTTACTAATTAACCTAAAATGTAAAAATAAATCCTAAATGCAAATGCAGAGTATTTTTGTATTTTCATGATTTAAATAAAAACTAAACATGCACAGGAAAATGCAAATAAGTAAGAAAATTCTACGAAAATTCCTAAAATGGCAAATAACTAAAAGAAAAAATCTATTTCCTTGGGATTCTGTAGGAGTAATTCACATAGGGCAAAAATCACGTGCTCACAACGATCAAAAAGTCTATCAAACCTCACCCGAATGACCTGAATTTTGCACACACGTCACAAATGACACAACGGACCTACTACAACTTCCGGAATTTTATTCCGACCCCGATATCAAAATTTCCACTACCAACCGGAAAACGCCAAAATTCTAATTTCGCCAATTCAAGCCTAAATCTACCACGGACCTCCAAATTCCATTCCGGACGCGCTCCTAAGTCCAAAATCACCTAAAGGAGCTAACAGAGTCATCAAAATTCAAATCCTAGGTCAAATACTAAAAAGTCAAAAACTTGGTCAAATCTTTCAAATTTAAAGCTTCAAGCTGAGAATCTTTCTTCCATATCTGTTCCGATTAACCTAAAAACCCAAAACCAACGATTTCAATAAGTCATAATACATCATACAAGGCTAGTGCTGCCTGAGAACTGGCAAGCAAAGTGCAAGTACTCAAAATGACCGGTCGGGTCGTTACAGGAAAAACTGGATTTTAGCTCATTCTTTCAAATTCTCAACCCTAAAAATCGTAGAGGCGATTTTCTCAAGAGCTCGTTTTTCTCAATTCATTGGTAAGTGACTCTAACCTACTTTATTTCAATTACCCATTACATTTCATAAGATTTCAACCTCAAATCTAGGATTTTCATTGTAGAAATTGGGGATTTGGGTAAAATTAGAATTTTTTGTAAAATTAGAATTTAGACCTCGAATTGAGGTCGAATTTCGAAACAAATTACATAACCGGGCTCGGGGGTGAATGGGTAATTGGGTTTCGATCCGAATTCCGAGTTTCGACCAAGCGAGCCCGGTGTTTACTTTTATTGACTTTTTCAATAATGACTTAAATTGAAGCTCTTTCATTCGTGGGTAGTTCCTAAGGCTTATTTTGAATCGTTTGGTTAATAATTTGCTAGATTTGCTTGGTTCGGAGGCTTGTTCGAAAGGCACAGCCGTAGTTGAGCTTCGAGTCGATTACGGAGCAAGGTCAGTGTCGTGGTTACCTTAACTTGAGGGATTAAGACTTGTTGCCTATTTGCTACATGTTTAAATGTGTGGGTACAACGTATATGTGGGGGGACGAGTACTTATGCGTTGTTGTTGGGTTAAAGCATACGGGTGTGACTTGTTTCCTTGTAATTTATTTCTTTCTTTGATTATGATATCCATGCTTAGACTAGTTTATTTCTTAATTGATCGGTCCTTCTGCATTTATGAACTATTTGTGATAACGGAGTTTGGAAGTTGAGGTTTCGTATTTTGGAGCCGTTGTTGATGTAAGGTATATTCTTGCTTGTTCTACCTCCCAAACATTATATATTCATTACTACATGGTAAGGGAGAGTGTTAAAGCATGTAGAGTATTGCCGTGCCGATATATAGTGAGAAAGAGAGTTAAAACATGAAGGGTTATGCCGTGCCGTATTTATCGTTTCANGCCTGGTTGAGGTTCATCGCAGATGCGGTAAGGTTACCGCACCTGCGAGCAGGTGCGAGAAAGGAGAAGTTAATGAGAAATCGCAGGTGCGCACCTGGGACCGCAGGTGCGAGGTTAAAGGCCGCAGGTGCGGTATCGCTGGGCAGATCATATAAATTTTGGCCTTCGCGAAATTTGAGTTGTTTTTCTTGATTTATATTCGATATTGGAGCTTGTGGCGATTTTGAAGAGGGAATCAAGGGGGTTTTTCATTGAGTTGAGTTTCTTGGACCTAAAACTCGATTCTTTGTTGATTCTTACTTGTTTAAAAATGAAATTAGTGGGATTTAAAGCCTAAAATTGGGAGTTTAGGGCTTGAAATTTGGAGATTTTGATTTGGGATTTGAGGGGTCATTTATGGTCAGATTTTGGTGCATTTGACTCATGGGAGGATATGGATTATAGTGATGTGATTTTTATCGAAATTCGAGACGTGGGCTCAGGGGCCGGGTTTGGTCAATTTCATGATTCTTGGTGTAAATTTGTTATTTTCGAGTGGGTTTTGTTCCTAAAGCATATATTGATGAGTATATTCTGGTTTTGGATAGATTTGGAGCATTCGGAGGCCAATTCGAGAGGCAAAGACATCTCGGGCTAGAGTTTGGACCGGATTGAAGTAAGTAATGATTGTAAATATTGTCCTGAGGGTATGAAACCCCGGGTTTTACATCGTTGTGCTATTTTGAGAAGATGCACATGCTAGATGACGAGTTTGGGATCGTGCGCCGTTGGGGATTGTGACTTGGTCCGTCCCGTACGACTGTTAAGTCACGTATTTGGTTGAACACTGTTTAATATTATCGTGTTTTGGAAAATATTACTACGTTTGGGGCTAAATGTCGTGTATGCGCCTTGTGCCGATTGTTTGGACCCTTAGGGGCTTTTTACTACTGTTTCCTCACTATTTTTGATAATATTTACACTCAGTCATGCTATGCTTTCACTGATTTCATATCTCGGGTTTTAGTTACTCCTTTTGATGTTATAAATGATATTTTAAGCCGAGTACCTGTTTTACTGTTTGCCTGAGGGGCTTGAGTGAGTTCTGACTGAGTGAGGGCGAGGGCCTGTGTTGTGAGGATATAATGGGGTCGGGCTGTGCATCACAGCAGGTAGCACAGATTTTTGATATACGAGAGGCCGAGGGCCTAATTTGTTATACCACGAGATGGCTTATGTTAGCGCTTGGGCTGTAGGAGCCCTCCGGAGTCTGTACACCCCTAGTGAGCGTGGGTAACCAGTGTGTGATGTGATATTGCCCGAGGAGCTGTTGTTGTTCCATGTTATAGCCCAAGGGGCTGATACGAGTGATTGTGGGGTTCATACCCTCAGGACAACATTTACAATCATTACTTACCTCAAACCGGTCCAAACTCTAGTCCACGATGCCTTTGCCTCTCGAATCGGCCTCAACTCGCCCCGAATCTATCCAAAATCAGAATCATAACATCAAAATAGGCTAAAGGAAAATAGCCCACGCAAAAATATTCAAATTTACTCTAAAATCCCGAAATTGAACAAACCCAACCCCCGGGCCCACGTCTTGGAATACGATAAAAATCACATCAATTGAATTCTTATCCTCCCACGAGTTCATACATACCAAGAACATCAAAATCGGACCTCAAATCCCAATTTACACTCTCCAATATCAAGCCTAATTCCTCAATTTTAGGCTTTAAATCCCACTAATTTCATGTCTAATTACTTAGAAATCACCATAGAATCGAGTATTGAGTTCAAAAATCTTACCTCCGAGTGTTTTCCTTCGAATCCCTCTTTAATCTCCCTCAAAAAGCTTCAAAACCGCTCAACAATGGAGAAAAATGGCTAAAAATCGCGAAGACCTCTATTTAAACATTCTACACAGGGATTATTTCCTTAATCGCGATCGCGGAAAGACCCTCGCAATCGCGAAGAACAACTTTGCTGGCTCCTGAAGTAACTCTCCATCAACGCGATGCTCTGCCCCTCACTCCTACGCGATCGCGGACCACTGACCGCGTTCGCGATGAACAAACGCGTGGCCCCAGCTTTGGTCCACTTAACCTTACGCGAACGCGACCTACCCCACGCATTCGCGATGCTTCACCAGATCAACCATCGCGATCGCAGTCCTTGATGCGCGAACACAAAAAACAAACTTGACCGCCACCACAAATGTTCTACGCGATCGCGAGCCTCTTCACGCGATCGGGAAGAAGGAACCTCTGTGACAGTACAGCAGAAAAATCTGCAACTTTCAAAACCACGAACTTGGTCCGTTAACCACCTGAAACTCACCTGAGGCCCTCGGGACCTCAACCAAACATGCCAACACATCCCATAACATCATTCAAACTTGTTCCAACCTTCGGAACACTCAATACAACGTCAAATCATCAAATCAACCTCGGATTCAACCCTAAGATTTTAGAAACATAAAAATTCCGCAAACGATTGTCACACCTCCTTTTTACACCCCGATGGGGTATAAGGGAGTTTTTCAAATTTAAGTGACATTATTTGAAATTGGATTATTTATTTATTAGAGTTACCACTTGGGATAGTTTATTTGGTGTCCCAAGTCACCGGTTTATTTTAAATCCCAAATCGAGGAAATTCGACTTTCATTTTGAAGTCTGCGAACCAGAAACTCTAAGTAAGGAATTCTGTTAACCCGGGAGAAGGTGTTAGGCATTCCCGAGTTCCGTGGTTCTAGCACGGTCGCTTAAACTGTTAAATTTGGCCTATTATCTGATTTATTACATGTTTTAGCCTATGATGCATTTTTAGCTTATTGACCGCTTTTAATTATTTTAAAATGCTTTTAGGAAGATTCAACGTTATTTAAAACATGTCTTGAACCACGCCACATGAAATGCACCCGCGGTTCGCAACACGTTTTATTTAACATTGTCAAGAATTGAAATTGGGTCACATGAAATGTGCACCCGAAATTAGTATCTAAAAGAAAATCAATTTAAAGAATGCGCCTAAAGCAACTACGAGGGTTCACATTAACAATGTTTGCGAGGGCCATGGAAAATTTAATTGATGGCACGCCTCGATTTTTAAAGAGTTAATATTAATTAAATTAGGGCCATGGGCTTTGGGGTTTTATTCGGCATGGCACACCTCAAATTATTCTTAAAGGTTTCTTGATCTAATCTTTGAGGGCCATAGATCATTGGTTTTGGTAATATGTCACACCTCAATCTAATTAACAAGAGTCATGTTTAATTAAAAGGACTTAAAGGCGGTTTGAGTTTTACCCAGATTAAAACTTATGTACACTGTCATGAATAGCCTAAACAGAATACTATATCGCCTAGCGTTTGAGGGAGATTTTGGACATAAAGTAACAAGAAGAAATATTTTAAAAGGGAATTGGGCTAAACGGAAGGCCCAAAATCGAAATTGGAGCTGCATGAAGTAACACGATTTAGCTGGGCCCCACATGAGGCCCAAGCACAGATTGTCAATTAACCCAAAAGTGATTTCATCATACTGCCTATTAAATTGAATTAATCTAAATGAGAACATCAAAGAACTAAACAATTAATATTGATTCTAAACTATCCCAACTTGAGATCAGGCCACCTGAAATTGGGCCTCCTGTCAAACTCATTTGAAATACCCAGCAAGTTTGAGCATCAAATTGCAAGTAATTGAGACATTCATGAATTCTTCATACATTGCATCAACTTTCAAGTAAGTTTAAACAGCTAAGGCCATCTTTTGAGCCCAGAAGGAGGATAATGCATTCAGCTTTAGAAAAATACCAGAATACAAAGACCAACTGGCAATGGAACAGTAATTTCAAACTTTTTCTCTTTTTCTTTCTAATTTTTCAAGCTATATTAATGAGGATCTGTTTCCCAGCCGTTTCTGAACTTTTAGTCTCTAATTCTCTAAAATCTGCCTTGACATGAAGGAAAACAAAGCTCTTATAGAAGACCTTTAGAGCAGCAGAAATGATTCCATTATTTTCCAATTACCCCTTCCCCAATTTTCATTCTTTCAAGTTAAACCCTGATTTTTGGTTCTGTTTATTAAAACTAACCTCAACCCCACCTTCCTGGCAGCTTCCTAGGCAGTTATAAGAGATTCCCTCTATCCCTTTCCCTAAACTACCCTTTAAAAATCGGTTATTTACCCTCATAACCTAACATGGGTCAGATTGAACCCAAAAAACCAAACCAAGAAAGAAAACCTGGGCTTACCCGGCCGAATAGCGCCAAACCAATCACAATGAAAGAAAGACAGGGCAGTAGACTTTGAGCACTAGCCTTGAATTTTTACTGATTTTTATTATCAAACAAGACTAAGCAAATTGTGACTGACCATTGAGCTAAAACATGTTGAAAATCAATTAAACAATTGACAGCAAATGAAAGCAGGACTGACAAATTATTGCCCTAAACTTAACTTATTCTAATCACATGGAGAAAATAAATATACAATCATTTAGATGAACAGAGGTTGGAAACTTAAGAGAAAAGTCGGAAAACACACAAAGAACAATAAAAAAGAAAGACCCCGAGGAGCAGAGGAATATGAAGAAACGATGGAAAAAAAAAAAATAAAGGAACATGAAAGAAAGAAACACAGAAGTAGGCAGAAAAATAAAAATGAAAGAAAAAAACACCTAATTAACTTGAATAAACACTGGCCGCTACGATTTAACCAAAGCCAATGTTAATCGCCTGTTCTTTGTCAAGAACAAATGAACAACATTAATTTTATGTTAGATCAAACCTTCGAAACTTGAAAACTCAGAGGTCTAAACCTTGCATGCTACATATTCGAGGTATGGCGGATTTGGGGCTTTAGGGTTTCGACCTTAGATTTAAAATTTGAGCAGATGGAGAGGGATTCGAGGGAAGTTGTTTTGGGGTTTAGGAAGAGGAAAGGCCAGGGATCATGGCGTGTAATTTTGGGGTGGTTTGGGGTTGCGCCGCCGGCGAATATAGTGGAGGTTTTTGGGGGCGGCGGACTCTAGGGTTTCCTTGATGGAGACGACAATGTAAGGGAATGGGTTCGGACTGGGGGGTCCTAGTTTCGACCGTTAAATATAAAATGAACCCCTAGTTCCCCACCGTTTGATCAGTGGAGATCAATGGCTAGGATGAAATACCTACAGAACGGCATCATTTCTGATGGGGGAAGGAAATCGGACCGGGTTAGGGGAATTGGACCTGGGCGGATGGGTTGGGACCGGAATTTGGGATTGGGCTAGATTGAATTTTGGCCCAAGCAACCCTTTTTCTGATTTCAACCTCTTTTGTTTTCAATTTTCAATTGTCTTTTTTCTTCTTTTCTTCTTTAATTAACTAAAACAAAAATTAAACTCTTAAATTAAACAAACTTACCAAAATTAAACCAATTACTTATCCTAAAATTTACAAAATTAGACAAACCCCTAAATTAAAAGAAAAACTATAAAAATTTAAAATTAAAAGGTTAAAATGCAAAGTGAGTCCTTTTTTGCGATTTTTTCATTTTTATACAACAACTAACTCACTATGTAACCTAAAATATAAAAATAAATCCTAAATGCAAATGCAAAGTATTTTCATGATTTAAATAAAATTTAAACATGCACAAAAAATGCAAATAATTAAGAAAATTCTACAAAAATTCCTAAAATGGCAAATAATTAAAAGAAAAAATCTATTTCCTTGGGATTATGTAGGAGTAATTCATATAGGGAAAAAATCACGTGCTCACAACGATCAAAAAGTCTATCAAACGTCACCCGAATGACCTGAATTTTGCACACACGTCACAAATGACACAACAGACCTACTACAACTTCCGGAATTTCATTCCGACCGCGATATCAAAATTTTCACTACCAACCGGAAAACGTCAAAATTCTAATTTTGCCAATTCAAGTCTAAATCTACCACGGACCTCCAAATTCCATTCCGGACGCGCTCCTAAGTCCAAAATCACCTAACAGAGCTAACAGAGTCATCAAAATTCAAATCCTAGGTCAAATACTAAAATATCAAAAACTTGGTCAAATCTTTCAAATTTAAAGCTTCAAGCTGAGAATCTTTCTTCCATATCTGTTCCGATTAACCTAAAAAACCAAAACCAACGATTTCAATAAGTCATAATACATCATACAAGGCTAGTGCTGCCCGAGAACTGGCAAGCGAAGTGCAAGCACTCAAAACGACCGGTCGGGTCGTTACAGGAAAAACGGGATTTTAGCTCATTCTTTCAAATTCTCAACCCTATAAACCTTAGAGGCGATTTTCTCAAGAGCTCGTTTTTCTCAATTCATTGGTAAGTGACTCTAACCTACTTTCTTTCAATTACCCATTATATTTCATAAGATTTCATCCTCAAATCTAGGATTTTCATTGTAGAAATTGGGGATTTGGGTAAAATTAGAATTTTTTGTAAAATTAGAATTTGACCTCGAATTGAGGTCAAATTTCAAAAAAAATTACATAACCGGGCTCAGGGGTGAATGGGTAATCGGGTTTTGATCCGAATTTTGAGTTTCGACCAAGCGATCCCGGTGTTTACTTTTGTTGACTTTTTCAATAATGACCTAAATTGAGGCTATTTCATTCGTGGGGTAGTTCGTAAGGCTTATTTTGAATCGTTTGGTTAATAATTTGCTAGATTTGCTTGGTTCGGAGGCTTGTTTGAAAGGCAAAGCCGTAGTTGAGCTTAGAGTCGATTACGGAGCAAGATCAGTATCGTGGTTAACCTTAACTTGAGGGATTAAGACTTGTTGCCTATTTGCTACATATTTAAATATGCGGGTACAACGTATATGTGGGGTGACGAGTACATATGCGTTGTTTTTGGGTTAAAGTATACGGGTGGGACTTGTTTCCTTGTAATTTATTTCTTTCTTTGATTATGATATCCATGCTTAGACTAGTTTATTTCTTAATTGATCGTTCCTTCCGTATTTATGAACTATTTGTGATAACGGAGTACTTTTGGAAGTTGAGGTTTCGTATTTTGGAGCCGTTGTTGATGTAAGGTATATTCTTGCTTGTTCTACCTCCCAAACGTGATATATTCACTACTACATGGTAAGGGAGAGTGTTAAAGCATGTAGGGTGATGTCGTGCCGATTATTGTTTCATTTGTTGATTAGTATATAGTGATAAAGAGAGTTAAAACACGAAGGGTTATGCCATGCCATATTTATCGTTTCACGATGAAATTGACAGTAAAAGCACGAAGGGTGATGTTGTGGCGTATTTATCAATTCATGGAGAGATTGAGAGTAAAAGCACGAAGGGTGATGCCGTGCCATTATTACTGTTTCATGGTGAGGTTGAATGTAAAAGCAGGATGGGTGATGCCGTGTAGTCTTTATTCATTATGTTTATTCGTTTTCATTGGTTGGTGATTTACTTGATTGTCTTATGTTGACATTCCCGTTATAGCTATCATATCATGTCCTGCTTCGCATTTCCCCTCCCACTAGCACGTGTTTAATCTCTATTTGTTGTCATGTTGCACGTATATCTTCGCTTGTACAGGTTTAATTACGTGGGTTTCCTGTCATACCCTCGTCACTACCTCGTCGAGATTAGGCTCGACACTTACGGAGTACTATAAACATGTGATTTTTGACTCTCCCCAAGATTTTTTATATTTTAGCAAGTAAATATTTAGTTTAGGCCTAATATCGCTATTTCATCTCATTTTGACTCTTTTATTTTATTTCGTCACAAAAATAAAAATTACAAAAATAGTTTCGTTAATGTTTTGTAGTCGTACTATTTTACTATGATTTTTATTTTTATATAATCTTGAAAAATACCAAAATAGTCTCACAATATAATATTGTTTTTGTTAGTTAATAAGGATTAATTTTACATTTTTATCGTATTATTTTAGAATAGAAATTAATATTTTTAGCCAAATTGCATGAAGTATAGAATTAAAAAGCCAAATTGAGCCCAAATTTGGATGGCCCATTTCCCTTAGCCCACAAATCCCCCCCCCCCCCCC